>NC_052355.1:31058-86306 GCF_009727055.1 Benincasa hispida
ATGGTTATATCAAATGGACACAAATATATCTATAGTGAGGGGAGTGCAACTACGAGACTATAGTGGAATGACTCGTTAGTTAACGAATGTTGATTAGCTCCGTCTAAAGAGTTTAGCTAGCTAATCTCAAATCGTTGGAGCCTATGATCTATAGGTCCATTAGGTTCCCCTACTAGCTCATATGGAATAAACTTAGAACAATATGATAGAATAATTCAAATTGTTCGAATTAAGTGAAGAGAGAGAAACCAACAAGTATATGTGATATAGTGGTCGGGTTTTTCAGTTTAGAGATACAACTTTAATATTTAAATGTGATTTAAATATCAAGAATATGAATATGTTCATGTTCGGAAGCTCGAAAATAATGGAAATGGTCAAAGATGTAAAAGTCAAGAGTTGACTTTTGACTTTAAAAAGTCAAACTTTGACCAACCTTATATTCAAATTTGATTTGAATTTCGAGAAAATGAATGCAGATTCATGCTCGGGAGGTCAAAATTAGTCAACACGAAAAAAATTATAAAAAGTCAAAATGTTGATTTTTTGGTCAAAGTTTGACTTTGACCAAATGACTATTTTGCCTTTTGACTAAAGTTAGTGGGAGAATCCAAACTTTTGTTGGATAATTCCACTAACAAAATAGTGGGCTAGGTGTTGGCTTATAGTGGAGACATTAAGCATACTTAGATAGTGGATTCTAGGTGTTGGGTTTTTATGAATTGATTTCATGCAATTGTTGCATGACCATTTTCTATAAATATGGGATTTTGAATTTGGATGAAAAACTTTTGACATTTTGCCAATTTTAGTTTTCAAAATGTTGCTGGAAAAATAAATACCCAAACCACAAAATTCCATTTTCATTTTCCATCTCTTTTCTCTCTCTCGGTTTTCTTCATCCATCGGTTCCCACAACCCAATTCTGAGTCCAGAGGATAGTAGGTCAACTCTAGTGGTGGTCTGAAAGAGTTCGGGTCGAGATTCAGTGAGGAAAAGCGATTTTCAGGAGCTACAAAGGTTGTATCCTATCCTATTAATTATCTGTCTTTCCATTTATTTGCATGCTAGTTTCCTTTTAATTAAAAGCAATTAGAGTGTAATTAGGTCCTTTTTCTGCTGCATATGTCTCGTGTTCCATCATGTGGTATCAGAGCATGGTTTAATTATGCTCAATTTCTTTTGGTGGGTGTTTTTTTTCCTTTACAATCAAGTGTTGAATGAAATATGGACTAAAGTGGATTTATTATGATTTTGGCATTGTTTTTTCTTTAATTTTCTTGTGGAAATTTATAATTGCTCACATGTTTATGAGCATTAATGTGTGAAAAAGGGTCTGTAAATTTGTTGGAGTCATTAGAGTTGAAATTAGGCTGTAATTGCTTGATTCTGGGAGAGAGGAAAGCAACAAATATGGAGAAAAATGGCTCACAGACTCGGAATTAGCCTCAGACCCGAGTAGTGCTCCCAGACCCGAGATCTGACCCAATTCAGAGTAACCTCGCACACACGCCTGGCTTTGCATGCCTGCCTCACCCGAATCTGACTGCGTGCTCATCGCTTCATTTCGCGCGACCCGGTTCGATGATTCTTTGTGCGCTAGCTGTCGACAAAGTATCTGGCCCATGCCACGACCCGCGACCCGCGACCCGCGCTTTCCGTCGACCCGACCCGCTCTACGCCTCCGTTGACTATGCCAGCGTGCGTTGATCAGTCGGTCCAGATGGTCTGGACCGATCCGTTTGATCTGGTTGAGCCGGTTTGATCGGTTCAACTTGCTTTTTGGAGTTTTTGGCCCGATTCGAGTGGTTTCTGAGCGGTTCTAGATGGTTCAAAGTGTTTGAAGCCAGTTCTGGGAGGCTGATTGCTGATTTGTGTAATAATTTAGTTATTTGTTTGTTTTTAATGCCAATATCGGTTCACTTTAGTGTTGTTTACCTATTATGCATGTGATGTATAATGTTGTTGATTATGTGTGCATATAGTATGCCATATAGTTTTAAAACCCCACCATAGGAAAAGCATGTGACATGCATTTTTTATATCTTATAAGTGTTATAAAATATATACTATGCATGCTTAGTTTTAATATTAGTGTTATATTAAAGCATATTTGATTGAATGAAGCATGTTATAGATGAATGCTCTAGGGTTAAAATTGTTATAATTTATTTTATAATTGTTATAAAATAACCTAGACTTCTAAAATCTATAACAAAGATACATGCTCATTTAGGGTTAACCATCGAGCAATCCTAATTTTCATAGAAAATAGGTCGATATATTGTAAAATCGAAGTTACAAGAAAACTCACCCGACAAGATCTTGGCAAAAAGTCAGATAAGATGACTAAGATTGAAGGTTTTTAATTTGACGGTTCACGGAACACCTACTACCTGGAGATCAAGCCAGCGTCTAAGTTAGGTTAAACCAGTTTTATGAGCATGCATGAGCAGTGTGAGGTAATAAAAAAAATTTATCACCTAGACATCGTAGGTTAAAATTCCAGTATAAAAGTTATACTCGGATGAATAACCTAGACTTAGGATATGTTTAGTTAGCCAAAATATATCGCTAAGTATTTTATACCCTAATCGTCTAGAACACTTCAGCTGTAGAGAAGTAATGTACTTTTAGCTCTAGCATCCCTAAGAGTTCACACCGTGAGATTCATGCTTGGCTTTGGGCCGCCTTGGAAGCAGACTCCATTCGAAGAGTGTTTGCATGAGTCAATACCAAGGTGAATAGGGGAAGTTGTTCATAGTAAGTGGGAGAATGAAGTGTGTCAACACATCCTACGGTTTCTTCCATTAGGTCGCACCGTGAGATTCCTATAATGCGCCTGCATGTCTGCCTTGGAGCGACCTTACCAATCAGAGGGTGATAACTTGTAGAAATACATGTTATTTATGTCACCTTATCTAGATATTGCGGCCAAAAGTTAGTAAATATACGCAGATTGTATTAAGATTAGCTTAGAATTACAATAATTATAAATGATTGAAATTACACCCACAAACGCCATAAAGATGGAAGACAAGCCGAGTTTTACTCTGTTTTGTAGGAAACCAAGTCACCGCTTGCGCTCAAGGCTCTCAAGAAACTGATAAACGCATCTCTGTTACATTGCACCCGTCAATCAACAATGAAGAGATGATCACCGCAATGTTGGTGCAATGCGACAGTCGATCCAGAGCTAACTTTCAACCGCATGTGGTAATAAAAACAACACCGCATGCAAATCCACAATCGAAAGATGCAGCTGAGCAACGCAAAAGCGAAGGATTGAGACACGTGTACAACTAACGATTGTGCAGAATTGACAGTCTGATTGCATAACTGAAGGAATAATATCCCTCCATCTTCGGAATTACCATAACCATCAGTGGGGACTATAAGGCCGGAGTCAAAGACCTGCACCTATAAATCCCCATAGATTTCAGAGAAGACTGATGCTACTTGATACGGGGCTAAGTGCTGCTAAACTGTTGAGAGAAAAGGCTGAGTTGAGTGCTTAAGTGAAGAAATCTAGGAAGAAGATGAGATAAAGCCGAGAGGTGAATCTCAGATCTAATCTATCGAATACCCAATCAGAAACTCCGTGCATAGATCTCCGCTACCGATGGAGTAAGCCTGAGAGGGAAGCTCTCCCTACCATCAAATCCATTCTATCCGACAAGCAGATCTCCATCGAATCAGTGCCAAGACATTGACACTTGTTTGTATCTGTTCTATCTCTTTCATTGTTGTATTTCATTTTCTCTTTATCTTTTCATTCACACACCATGTATCAAACACTTAATAGATATATTAAATGTTTCGATAGCTTTCATATACCATTCTCTGTCTATTTCTGTTCCTCCATTAATCATTTTTTCCATGATGTCTTTTCAATCCTCTGATAGTTAATATGAATTAAACAAGTACTTAATCTGTGTTAAAGGTGCATTTAGCTAAGGCATGCAAGACGACATCTTCACCCGTGAGAGCAAAAGTGAAGATGCCATTCTGATCTATCGAGAGAAGGTTAGAAGAATGCGTTAACTAAAGCGAGTAGTACTTCCAGGCATGGAAGCAACCTTGCGTTCATTACGTTATTCTCTGTTTCACCACAGACGTGGGAGTGTGGCCAATCACTGAATGGTGTATGCCAAGAGAAGAGCGGAACAGTATTTCTAGCTTCAACGTAATTGAGAACTTGCGTTGTTTATATTATTTATCTTTCTCTTTCTATTTTGTTCATAAGACTTGCCACCGCATTCAACGTCTTTGCATAACTTTCACAGCCAACCTTGACCCCATCATCTTGTAATATGAAGCATGTATCTTGTATCATCTAGCTTAGGTTTATTGTATTTTATTTTATTATCGCATCTTTACTGCTTTACTTTATTTTATCGCAATTTATATACTTGTACAAACACATTTTTTAAAGATTGAAAACCTGGCTGCATATATCATGAACATATCACAATAACCTAAAATAGTCTCTAAGTTCGACCTCGAATCACACCGAGAAACTTGTGGTGGAATTACACTTGGTTCCATCGTAAGGAAACTTGTGACAACGCATGGCATACTACTTGAACATCCATAATTAACGCATATCTAGCAGTAGTATCGCATCATTAGAGCATAGAACATCATCAATCATACCTATCAGCGATTAGTCAACAAGTTTATGGCGTCGTTTCCGGGGATTGGTTAACGATTATTGTTTGAGTGTGTTTTTGGTATTTTGCAGGACAGATCTCATTGTACTGCCTGTTCAACACGGAAAGTAGCCTGACGGTTTATGAGTTCTGGTGCTAAACCAGAATTTGAAGCTGACCCTGAGATCGAGTGTACTTTCCAGCAAGGGCACGTCAGAACCGAATTAGGCGAAAGAAGGCAGCTAGCATGGTGGACAACAATGATAATGCAATGCCGGTTGCAAACCAAGGGGATGTTTGACTGGCTTAGGATCCTGTCTTCCTGGCGGCTGATTGCAACATCCTAATGCGTAATTATGTGGCACCCAATTTGTATGATTTTTCACCTGGAATCTCAAGGCCGATTGTGGAAGAAAATGCGCGTTTCGAGATTAAGTCGGTCATACTGTAGATGATTTAAAATGCTGGGTAGTTTAGGGGTCTGCAAGGTGAAGACACACACGCCCATCTGATCAGTTTTGTTGAGATGTGCGGCAATTTTTCCTTACCTAGCGTGACCCCGAAGAATATAAGACTATATCTGTTCCCTTACACCTTGAGGGACGAGGCTAAGAGGTGGGCTCACTCACTTGAGCCAAATGAAATCACTTCATGGGATCAATTGGTAGAGCAGTTCATGAAGAAGTTCTTCCCACCTATCGTCAATGCAAGGCGATGAAAAGATGTGTTGAACTTTGAACATATGGAGAATGAGACCCTAAGCACCGCCTGGGTGCGATTTAGGAGACTGGTGAAAAACTGCCCGCATAGTCTTTTGATTAGTATGGGTGAGAACGGCCAGATTGCCAACTCAACAAGTCTACTTTGTTGGGATTTGTCTGATTTGGGAGCTGGAAACTTAGTTACACAAGACAGAATTCACTCCTTCCCCGAAGCAGGGGTAAATAGATAGATTGCTTCTTTAAGGGCTGATTACGGGTCTTGAACATAGTGGCCACTGAAGGAAATCTGACATGAAGATTTCCATGGGCAGCGGAATGATCGTTCCAAATTTCGTTCGATATTGAACATACACAATTACAGTACAAGAAATAGAAACTTATAGGTCATGCACAATACTAAATTACAACATGCTTTACAATGATTAAAGGATAACAAATACATACCTTTGAAGACTCATTCTTCAAACTCCCTCGATCACAGACGCTCGTTCAGTCTCCAAGACAGCAATACACAAATGCTCAAACACAACGACTACAACACAACATGATCAACAGCAAACACGAACTCAACGATCTTCAAAATCACGAACCCAACGAACAGCCACCAAAACCTCAAACTCAGTCCAGTTGAGTGAGGACACCACCACAAGTGTTACCTTGGAATTCTCGATGTGAGAATCCAGAAGTGTGAGCTCTATGTGGACTTGGTTAGAGGAAAAGACCGGAGGAATAACAATCGTGCAGACGATTGAGTAAGTGGAAGATGAGATGTGTCTATTGTATAGACGAATTCTCAATCATGTAGAAGATGGAAATCTATTGTATAGAAAATGCCCTGCGATCGTTTAGCTATGACTAGCTGAGTGAACTTTCATATAGTAACACACCACGATCGTCTAGTCTCTCTTTTAGCTATCGTTTAGTGAAACAAATTTACTTGACAACAATCCGTGAATGTCTTTCCAAGAATAGCAACTCTTTTAAAATTAGGAAAATATTTTTCCTTTTATCTTATGGTTACCGTAAAATCACCAATAACCTCCCCCTCAATTAGTTATTAGAGAAAAAGAGATAATTATCCAATAATTAATATTATTATAAACATTATATTTATCAATAAAATATTATTGAATATCTTATTCAATAAAGTTGTTGATATTGCATTCTATCATAAAAATCCAATAAACATATCCATGGCTATAGTATGAATACTCTAACTTTATGTGGTGACATAAACAGGATCAAGTTAATAGTATATAGCCTAAATGGTCTATAAGTATATGGATGAAGTTGGGTGTTTCATCCTGGTAACACTATTGGATTCAACCCATTTTGTATACTTATACAAATGATGTGATCCATATATCCTTCTTGTAAAGATATGTGAGTGGGGGCATCCTATGCAATAAGTTTACATAAGACTGGACCTCGAAGAATCACTTTTCTTTATAACGATCGTTTACTATTAAAATTGACTATTTCAAACTAAATGACCTAGGATAACATGATCTTAATCCTGAGCTAACTATGAACTCCTATTTATTTCGGGATTATCCTTTGATCTACATAGGTGAGAGTAGTCCAACAACACTACTCAATAAGTCTTCCATTTTGGGGATAAGACCGGGTAAATAGCTGGGGATATAGCTATGCAAGATGGAATTCACTCCTACACGACTTAAGGTTAACAGATAGGTTGTTCTCTTAACCGCTGATGCCTAGTTTTGAACAACGAGGCCTCGCCCTCTCTCGATAGAGAGGGATATGATTTATAAATGGTATTACAAATCAATTGTTCAATAGAGGGTCGGTGGGAGCTTAAGGTGCAAGATGTATTTACAGGGATAAAACGGTAATTTTGACCCAGCTGTCAATACAAACAACTTGTGAAAGAGCGACTTACTGATTATGGTCGAAATGACAGAAATATATCTACAGTGAGGAGAGTGCAACTATCAAGCTATAATGGTGTGCCTTGATAGCTAACGAATAGTAATTAATTCGGTTTAAAGAGTTAAATTGATTAATTACAAATCGTTGGAGCTCATAATTTGTAGGTCCATTAGGTCCCTCTATTAGCTCATAAATTGGAATAGCAAATTGAGTATTGAATTGGATGAATTTTGGAATTAGGGTTATGAATTTGAAATGTTCAAATTCAATTATTATGGTATTCGATTGGTTGTATTTGATACAATTAAAAACGTTTAATTTAGTTGAAAATAAACGAAATTAGAGAATCAATTAATATTTAAAGTATGATTTAAATATGAAGTTGAATCATATAGGTGGAATTAGTATTTTATTGATTTAATATTAAGATATTAAATTAATATTATTTTAATTAAAAATGTTTAACTAAAATACAACAAAATTAGTTTTATAAATTAATTTTTTGAATTAATTTGTAAAAATGATTTTAAATAAAATTGTTTTATTTAAAATCAAAATCAATTTTGTAAGAAATTGATTTTAAATAAAAGAGAAGTGTATTTTTCCACATCTTAGAAAAATCCACGATCTCTTATTGATATATCATCAAATTCCATCAAATGAAATCCAGGGAGGAGTTGCCCTCCATGCAACCCTAGACATTTGCATGATATCAGTCTATAAAATGCATCTTCATGCATGGATTTGAGGAGAGAAGCTGGGATTTTCAGACAGTTATGCTGAAATGTTGAAAACCCTTCTCAACCAACCTAAATTCCATCATCTATTCAGCTTAATTTGAGTGTTTCCACCCCATATTCCTTCTTGAGCCTTGTAGAGAAGATCTTGGTGGTGATCTTGTTGAAGTTTCAAGCTCAATCTTGAAGTATTTCTGCTAAATTCGTGGATTAAGTCTTCAAAAGTAATGTTTGCTTCAAACCCTCTGTGAACTTCATTTGAATAGTATGTTTAAAACTCAAATTAAGAGTAGTTAGAGTGCTTATTGATTCTGATTTATTCCGCTGCATGTTAGATTACTCCTTCACCAACATTACTAAATAGCCGATTAGACTTGATAATTAGATAACTCATTAATTTGTTTCATATGATGAATCGATGGATTAATCCATAAATAGACCAACGATTTTTTAATCGAAAAAAGCAATCTCGTGCTACTGCACTCACTCTCTCTCTCAATCTATTTTATTTTTTGCACTTTAATTTCCTGTCTTTAGTTTTTNCTTTCTTAAGATAATTTTAACTTAGAGAGATTTTATCTTTGTGACTCGACTCATTCTTGCCACTAATACTACCTAGTAGTTGAAGTTCATGATTGGTATTATAAATGAATTTGATCGATTGACGGCCTTGACAACCTTCTCTCCTTCAAAGGGTCTATAAAATAGGAATAAGGTTAGGTGTCTTATTATGATACTATCGATACAATCCACTTTGTAATTGTTACAAACAATTTGAAGAATTAGGAATCAACTTTGTTGAAAGAAAACTTGAAACATCAACTAATAATTAATATATTAAATGAGGAAAAAAACATATTTATTGTATTTGATACATTAAATATTAAATAAAATTATTAATGTATAAAAATATATTGAATAGAATTATATATATTTAATGTCAATGAGATCAAGTAAGAATTATATATTAGGAGATGCTCATGGAACTCTTCGGTAAGAGATCCTTCACTTACACCCTATAGTTTTACCCCATCAGGTTGATCCACAAGTTCCCAGACATTATTGAAGTACATAGACTCCATTTCCTAATTCATGGCCTTAATCCACTCATCTTTGTCAACATCTTCCATTTCTTGCTTATAAGACAATGGATCCTCGACCCCATCACTAGATATGATGTTTTGGGCTTCAGTCAAACCCATGCAGTGATCCGATGGGTTCATCACTCTCCCACTACATTGAGGCAGTCTCAACTCTTGAGATTGTTGATTAGATGTATGACATCAACAACTCTTGTTGATCTATCAATCTGTTCAACAACTCTTGTTGAACCCTCAGTAGTCCCACTAGAAATCTCATGTAAACCAAGCTTACTTTGTGGTTTATGATCCCTGACATGGTCTTCTTCCAAGAAGATAGCATTTGTTGACATAAACACTTTGTTCTCACTTGAATCATAGAAGTATCCACCCCTCGTTTTCTTGGGGTAGCCTACAAAGAGGCAAACTTACGAATGCGGTTCCAACTTCTTTGGGTTAGCCACAAGCACGTGGACTGGACATCCCCAAATCCTGAAGTGGCGTAAACTACCTTTACGGCCTCTCCACAAATCAAAAGGTGTTTCAGAAACACTTTTCGAGGGAACCTTGTTTGTAACATACAGTCTCCACTACAAAACTCCAAAATAAGTATGGACGATGAGCATAACTCATCGTAGACCGAACTATGTCCAACAGGGTTCTGTTTCTCCTTTCTGATACATCATTCTACTGAGGTGTACCTAGGGCCAAGAGTTGGGACATAATTCCATGTTCTATCATATAGTTCTGGAATTCGAGGTCCATATACTCTCCACCACAATCAGATCATAGTGTTTTTATCTTTTTACCTAAAAAGTTTTCAACTTCAACCTTATACTCCTTGAACTTGTCAAGAGCTTCAGACTTACATTGCATTAGGTATGGATACCCATACGTTGAATAATCATCTATGAAAGAGATGAAATATTCATACCCACCTCGAGCTCTAACACTCATCTGACCACAGAAGTCTGAATGTATAAGCTCCAAAGCTTCCTTGGCTCTGTAACCTTTTCTTGTAAAAGCTTGTTTGGTCATCTTGCCTTCAAGTCATAATTCACATACTGGCAAGGAGTTTTCTTATAAACTCTTTAGAAGTCCACATTTCACCAACTGCTCAATCTTATTAAGGTTGATGTGACCTAACTTTAAATGCCAAAGATGGGCGTTTTCTTTAGGAGAAACTTTTGGTCTTTTAGCTGTTGTCGCCGTACTGAACATTTTAGTATTGAACAAGAATTTTATGATTAATGGCCTTAGTACATACAAATTATATTCCATTGAACCAAAACCAATCTCCATGCCATTCTTGAAAATAAACACTTTACTTTCAGAAAAGAAGACGATATAGCATTGTTCATTGAGACAAGAAACTGAGATTAAGTTCCTCTTGATTTGAGGAATTACAAAAATATTATCTAGTAACAGATAACGTTTCTTGTCTAAAAATAGCTTCAGCCTGCCTCCAGCAACAGCTGAAACAACCTCACCAATACCGACTCGAAGAGTCAACTCTCCCTCTGGTAACGTTTGCCAAGAACTAAATCCTTGGTAGGAAGAACTGACGTGGTTAGTAGAACCTAAATCAAGTATCCAGGCAGAATCATCATTCTCTACCAAATACGTCTCCAAGACCAATAAATCACATTTACTGTCTTTAGACTTCCTCCACTTTTAGAGAGTAGTGTGATCAGTATCAGAACCTAAATAAGCTCCAAGTTCCATTTCAGATAACACTTCTTGTCTATGAACTTCATCAGAGTCAGTAACACTTGTTTTCTCTAATTGGAGGTTATCTTGGGAACTGACACTACTAGTTTCTTTGTCATCCATCCCTTTGTGCTCAAAAAGTAAGAACTGACGTTCAAATAATTTTTGCAATGAGTCCATGATCTTACGTGTAATGACTATGTTCTCAACCCTTTTGGCCAAAGCATCAGGTATGCTAGCCAATATGTGAAGTCGGGCCAATGAATTAGCCTTCATCCACACCTCATATGCATTACGAACATTTTGCGGTGCATTAAGGGTCGGGACTTGAGAACATTCCTCAACCATGACAAACTTGAGGTCGTTTACCATGAAATATGTTTTAACAAACTCTTTCCACTGTATGTAATCGGTCAAACTAGAGGCATTTAACGGAAATACAGTCATGTTGCTGAAAAAGAAACACATTGACCTACGTTAGGTTTTAGCAAATACTCGTTGAAAAAACACAACATCCAATACGTTTTAGCAACACTGAAATGAACCCCGTGTGACATCTAGTTTCGCAATGACGCTTCAAAGATTTAGGACAAAAGCTGCCGAAGGGTGGTCAATTTATCCCTTCTCTAAATTGAGACATTCTCAACCAGCCATTAATACCAAAACAACTCTTGTTCCTATAACGACTAGCCATCATTGTTTGGTCAAGAAATCATTAACTTGCTTAACAATTTTTCGTAAGTGTGACCCGTCATTTTAGGCCCTAGAGTTCTGCCCCAAGTAGCCAATCAGAAGGGGAAAAAATCCGATTGGGGCAAAAACTAACGTGACCTTATCCATTTCTGAAGTTCACCTTGATATTGACCAACTGCACAAAACCCATCCGAAGGGGGACGCTCCCAGGGCACCACGAGGGAGTGCAAAAAGATCTCATGGTGTGAACCAATGAAGGAGACCGCAGGACGTGTTGAAACACACCCTTCACCCATTTACTATAAACACTCTCTCCGTCCACCTTGACATTGACTCATGCAAACACCATTCGAAGGGGGATGATCCTAGGGCACCATGAGGCCAAGCATGAATCTCATGACATGAACATTCAGGGAGAAACGTGAGTGGAATAATTGATATATCATATATATCTCTTCCTCCCACTGAGTATTTTATAACCTAAGGTTTAGTTTACTCAGAAAAAACACAGCTAAGGATTTTAAATAAGTGACTTTTTAGGTTTTCCCAAGAGTAACTTTTACCTTGGAAAGTTGAAACAACTTTTGATCTTCATTCATTAAACTCTTTAACGAAGTCTTTGATCAACTCTCGCATGCTTGCATAAAATCTATCTAACTCATCTTTCCAGGTAGGTTCCCAGGTAGGGGTGTTCTGTTTCCGTCAGCTTAAGTACCCCAGCCTAGACAGAACCCGCCTTAGACAAAATGTCCCTTATAGATAGATTTAATACAAATTTAATCTTTTATGCCAATCAATTTAATCCTATTAAATCAATTTAAAAGATTAAACTTAGGTATCTAATCGCATTAGAACCTTGAACTTAGGTCTATCTCAATCCAATTTTAAAACCCTTTTAAAACATGAGTTCGCCTAAGTTCGCATGCAACTCTTTCTTATTGATTTTAGTTTTAATTTTCATTATAACGCTTATAACAGAAAACAACTAAAACCAACACAATGCGAAGCTACACATATAAGGCATTCATAACGCTTATAAATTAGCCTAAGTGTCATGCTCCATGCATTGTTCATTCATTGCTACTTTTATATAACACTTATAAACCAAGCAATGAACCAAGCGCACATGTTTCCATACATCCTTATACTATAACTCTTATAATATAAAGATGATGCATGAATATGCTTACTGCATGCATAAATATAACTATTATATTTCATGATGCATGCACATGCTTTCTTGTAATTTCATCATGCCAAAAGCTATATTATAACACTTATAATATATAATGCATGAATAATTGCATAACCTAAAGTGGGTTTTAAAACTATATGTCATACACTATGGTATATAAACCAACATACATCTCATGTATATTAAATAAAATTTGATGAACCGGGATAATTAGCCTCAAATCCTCAAAAAACAAAGCTAACTATTAAATAGCAATGAGTCTCTGGTTCAAACAAGTGAACCAGGTCTTGAATCGTCTGGGCGAAGAAATGTGCCTCCTTGACCGTGTACCAAATTCCTTGTGATCGCCTACATGAGAGAGTAAACGCTTTACTCAATTGATTACCAATGCTTCCTTAGCTAAACGATCGTTTAGCAACGATCGTGCACCTTTACTATGTGATGAAGCATAAAGGCACGCGATCATGCAATGCAAGCCCTTAAACGATCATCTAAACGACAAAGATGCGTGAAGCATAATTGTCTAAACGATCGTTGAGCAAGTGCAAGGTATCATATACCGCGTGATCGTGTAGTCAGTGACTATGCGATGAAGCATGCTAACTACACGATCGTTTAGTGCATGCGCCTTTTATTAAACGATAAGCATCAAATGCTCTACGTGATCATTTACCTCCAGCGTCTACACGATCGAGCAACCAACGCTACACGATAGAGCAAACTCTTTACCCCATCGTTTAGCATTAGCTAAACGATCGTTTAGTAAATACTACACGATCGTGCAGAACTTTTCTACATGATCATTTAGCCAAAACTCAATGATCATTTACCTTATGCTACACGATACGACCAACCCTTGGTCTTCTTCCTCGATGGGAATCGCATCTTTATGCTTTAAAACTCCATCACGAATAACTCAACAAACTCAAACACATTGAATTACAGACTCGATTTCTTGTTAATTATGCCGCAGGGACCCTTACAAATTAAGACTTTATAATCTTTAAAAAATCTTTAAACAGAGGCAATTGACCTATAAACATTCATCAACACATCCACACAATGCATTTAACACTTAAATGCAATGTAGAAAACCCACCACAACTATAAAAGAAGTTCAAAATCGAAATGGTAATTTGGAATATCAGAGCAACTTGTCTCTAATACCTATTGAAAGAAATCAAGCATGAGGATTTCCATGAGCAACGGAAGGATATTTCCAAATTCCATTCAAAATTGAACATAAACAATTGCAGTATAAGAACGAAAACTAACAGGTCATGCACAACACGAAATTACAGCATGATAACAAGAGTATCAAGGGATAGAGTATGCATACCTTTGAAAAACATTCTTCAAGAATCCCTCGATCAGTCTACATGCGTCCACAACAACACGAACACAACGAATAGACTGCTACCAACAGCACGACCACAAGTAACATATTTGAATTTAATTCAAATAATTTAGTATATTTATTTTAATATAAGATACCAAAATATAAATATACTATTAGGGCTGCCCTATTTAGGTTATTTGAAATAGGACATTTATTAGGTGATGGAATATTGATGATGCTCATCAGAACCTTAGAACTGCAGAGATAGAACTATCTTCTCTATAGAATTCTCCAACCTCTTTTTTCATTTTTCTCTTCTTTCAAGAAGGCCCCATAAGCCTTGATCCCTTGTCAGAATTGTTATATTCATACAAATGACGATCTTGTGGTGGAGATGAGGATTCAACTTTGTGGAGTTGAAGGGAAAGGAAATAAAGATCGGCCAATATGCTTTCCATAATTATTTGAGGATGTAAATGCTTACCCTTTGTGTATGTTTCTGTTTAAATTTAGATATCACAGTGATCCAATGCTTCCATTATTGGATGAATTATTCATTCCCTTCGTATGTGAAAGAATTGTTGTAATATATTGTAGTATATGAAGCAGACGATGACAACTACTAGTCCAATGCTAGAATGCAACTACTTGAAGATTTTAAATTATATTCTTGTGAGGGGAGTAAATACACTTCACTCTTTTTCCCTTGACGATAGTTTTTTTCTATTGAGTTTTCCTAGTAAGATTTTGAATGAGACAATTGTTGTTAAAATATATGAATAATGTACTATTTTTTCTTCATTGGGATTTTTTCCATTGGATTTTTTTCTAGTAAGGTTTTAACAAGATAAGAGCAATCTCGTGTTACTGCGCTCATTCTAATATTCTATATAAACGACATCTAAGGAGAAGTGTCATAAATATTAGAATTATGTTAGGTAGATGTTCATAACCTTCATGTATTACACATTCATCCATTAATCTCCCTAACTTTCTTATCTCCTCTTTATGTTTGATTTTTGTAACCACTATCCTCATAATCCTATAAATAGCGTTTGTAAATGTTCTCTGTATTCTTCTCACTTTTACGAGAAGCCACAATATAAGTAATGAAATTGAGATGGATGGCTGTTTGTGACATGAATGAGATTGCGCTTTTTAGCGTGAGTGGTCTCAAATTCTTGGTGTCCCATCGATTAATTTCATTTCGGGATTTCAGCCAACTCCATTAAAAGGCATGAAAGCTTTTCATGATCAAAATTTCTCATTTTATTGCCACCTCTTTAAAGTGAAGGTTTTGATATATTTTTTTTAATCTGAAACGAGTTGCATAATAGTATTTGCTGATGCGTGTCTTGTTCAATCTCGTGGGATTCTCCTGATGTGTTTTAACTTCTCACAGTATTGTTGTCCATAAAATATAGTTAAAGTTGGACATTGGAATTAGCAAACACAAGCAGAGTTTGTCAGATATGAAGAAACAAAGATTTTTTTTTTTTTTTTTTGAGACAAAAAGATTAATATTTTCTTCAGCAATCAGTTATCCATATTAATTACAGTGATCCAACCAAATATTGAGTCAACTGTTACATAATTAATAGCAGCAGATAAATCAACAAGCTCAAGTTGCTTTTCCTAACTTCTTTTAGCAGCTCTGTCGAACAATTTTAAAAGAATTAACCCTGTTGAGGATAAAAAATAAAAAAATCTTCAATTCGGAAGAACATCTATTGTACCCTTTACAAGACAACTGATGAGATAAGACGTTAGGCTGTACAAAAAAATTCCTTTCAGCAACTGAGCTAAAGTGCCAGAGAGACCCCAATCAATTTCTGGAACTGAAGTCGACTTTGCAAAAGGTAAATTTCAGTCAATGGATTTAATTGTCTTGCTTTCTAAAATTTCATTAATCTCGGAAATTTGACGTACGGTTGACGAAACTATGTACGACCACACCTCACTGTTTGTGCAAGCTTCATGAACTCCCAATAGTTTTAAGGATTTGTCAAAATTCCCCATGGAAGTCTCACCAACGTAAAGAAGGCTGTTCTACAAGAGCTTCCTTATCACACTTGGATGGAACAAGGCTCAATTGCCATTTCTCACATGGTGAAGCAACGATTCCATCTGACCTTTGTCGTTGTACGTCTTTTTTGTCTTAGCTTTGTCAATACGAGCCTTGCGTACTGCATACTGGATTTGTTTTTCGTGCTCTTTTAACATTTCGTCAAGGTTTCCACCAGGAGGCATCAATGGTCCTGAGTAGTGAATTCTCTTCTTCGGAGCATAACTCTGATGAAGGATGAAAAGGAAATTTGTAAGCTCCAAAAGCTTGAGAAGATCATTGAATGCTTAATTAAAAATGGATTATAAAGTAGAATAAAATGTTAATACCACTGGATACTTTACCATAGTAGACTCTTTTCCAGATGACTGATTATCTATCTTATATGAAGATTTTGGCCTGTCAAGTAAATGGTGAGACCATTCATGCTTTTCTGAAGATTCACTACCATTGAAATGGTTATATGACACGTTAAAACACTCTTCTGGCCAGTGTGAATTAACACTACTTTCTCCACCACAACCAAATCGTGAACCACCTCGAACTGCAACCGAATTGGAATACCGAGATAACTGTCCAGAACCATGCTGCATAAAAGATCTCTGTTTTCTAAGTTCTGCACCTTTTGCCCCAACCGAAGAACCTCCTAGATTATCACCCTGATTCCCATTCGTGTTTCGTGAAGAACCCAATGCAGTTGGCTGCATTTGCGTTGCTTCTTTTGAGGGCTCGATGCAAAAGCCAGAGCCACCGTCCTCTTCATGATTATACTTTTCACTGACACTTGTAGGATTCTGCTGCCCTTGTTTCTTCTGAATTTTATAAATGAACTAATTATAATTCCTCCACCAAAGGTTATATAGTTATATTCTTCGAAAACACAAAATTTTATTCAAATGTATCTGAAACCTTCTAATTACCTGTATGGATGCCTGCAATTCAGCATTTGCATCTGGTGCAGGAATTGCTTTCGATTCTCGGGGAAACTTACGAGCTGCATGTTCACGTGCAACACTGATAGGAGCTCTTCTTCTGGTTTTTGAAAATAGAACAATGGATGATTTCAGAGTGAAAAGCAAGGGGCCAGCTGGATATATAATTCTCACTACTAAGGAGTTCAATAAAGAATTTACCTTCGAGATTCCTCATCTCGAAGCTTCACATCGAACTCCTTGCATGGTGGGTACTTTGGCAAAGCAGAGGGATCCGAAGGAAGCGGTTTGGTGGTAAAGAACTGAGAGAAAATAAAACATAAGAATCAAGCCCATGACCATAGAATTAAGGGATTAAAATCATTTACACAACATTAAACATTCTGAGAACTATATTTTACCAAACAAACACAAAATCTACATTAAAATACTATTTTGGTCTCATTCAATTGGTGTCCTTGTACTATCAAGTGTCTAAATTTAGTCCTTGTACTTTTAGTAAATCTTAAAATTGGTCTATGTACTTTCAGTAACTCTTAAATCTATTAATGAAGGAGGTTGGGTAATAAATGAGCTCTTTCCCATGGTTTTCCACTCTCTCTTTTTAGTTAACGATTGGCTTGGCTCCTTCATTAAGACAGATTACCTAGTAAGCTAGTAAGTGAGTTGTTGGCTCTCATTAATGGTCCCGGTTGCTTTTGAGCTGTAAAATATAGAGAGTCCTATAAACCATTCCATCCATTCCTTTGTTCTCCAGCAGAAATCAGTAGACGCCTTGTTCCCCATTGTAGTCAAGCTTAACTATTTCCACAGTTGTCTCAGAAAATAAAAAATGAAATAGAATAAAAACCTATTTCCAGAAAATCCTTTCTTGTTTGATATCTTTTTGATTCAAAAGAAAACCCTGGTTTCTTTGAAGAATTTTTGGTTTAAAGGAGCCGTGAGGCCAGCTTGAAAGTTTCCATGATCTTTCGAAGGGTGCTCTAATTAATCGATAATGAAAAGGCCTCATCACTATTGGACTCTATTAGTTGAACGCGAGAGTCACGGGAAGAAGGGTCAAACCTCTAAGGTAAGTGTTTTCTTATCAACGGTAATCACTCTGGTCAGTGGTGATCTAGGTATGATGGTGGGCGATGACCAAGTTATGGAAAAAGTTCATGGTTGCAGTCTCAGAACCAGAGAGGAGGGGTGGAGAGAGGTGGAGAGAGGTGGAGGAGAGAGAGAAGAGGAAGGCATAATGAAAATCAGGATGGCTTTCCACAGTACGTGATCAAGTATATCTTCCTTGAGTTCTTCAATTATTAAATATTTGAAGTATGGATTTTAGCAGTTGATCCATCAGATAAGTCATTTTCTATTGGGTCCGTGCTGAATGGATTTTTAAAGTTGGAAGAAAAGGTAATCTATTATTCACATCTCTCTTCATAAGAAACAACTCAACTGGTTTTGCAGATGCTACAGATTGCTGTTCATTGACCATCCTTTTAAGGTAACTAGAGAGCATCTTTGAATGTATCTCAATTTTCAGGTCAGGTATGAGACCAATCATGATTCTGATAGGAACGGTATTAGGGGATATTAGGGTATTAAGGGCATATTTGTAATTAGTGAAGTAGTTTGTTAGGGAAGTTGGTTATAAATAGAGAGGGAGGGGAATGAAGGGGATAGACAATATTGTAGTGAGTGAATTGGGGTTTGAGTCTTATCTCAAGATTGGGAGGGTGTCCAAGTACCTTGAACTACTTGGTTTACCTTGTATTTTGATTACAGTTTATATTACAATATATTCGGGTTCTATCAGATTCCTACCGGAAACAACAAAAGAGGCTGGATACTTTTTTGGAAAATGACTCCATTTTAACGCAAGATGAGATTGATATGCATCCTAAGAATAAAGGGATTCATTCTTGGATTTCTTATGTTATGGTTAAGATGAAAGGAAATGTCATAGATGAGGCACCAAGTAATTCGAAGAGTAGCATATTAGAAGAGAGAAGGAAGATGGTGAAGGAAAAGCATGAGTATTGGGTTAAGAAAGAAGCAGAAGTGGTTGAAGTTATCGGGGAATCCAATGGTTATCGCAAAGCTATGTGCTCAGGATGACTGGACTGGAAGGACACCCCATTGGCTTTGAAGGAGAAATTTTCTCAACAATATAGTACTAACCCATTCATGGATGACAAAGCCCTAACGAAGCTTGAGCCATCTATAGTCTTTATTGAAAATCTAATTGGCTGGATTTGTCAAATATTGTTGGAACTGGAAATCTTCATAAGGAAATGGCTCTTTGTTTGGAAGTTCAATCTGAAAGGAACCTTTTATTTTCTTCTGAAAATGATACCACACTTTTCATTAAGAGAGAAAGAGACTAATGCTCTAGGACAAAATATTAACAAAGAGAAAAGAACAAAACATATGCTAACAGGAACCTAAAGCTTCATTCAAATTCAAGTGGGTGCTGGATCCATATGCTAAAAGTTTCAAGAAATTCAAGTCATGTTACTTTATGCCATTTTTTTGTTTTTGGTTTTTAGTTTTAAAAATTTATGCTTGCTTTCTTCTAAATTTCATAGAATGGTTTTCACATTTTTATGGAGAAATACTTGAATTCTTAGTCAAAGTCTAAAAACAAAAACAAGTTTTAAAAATCTACTCTTTTTAGAATTTGGCTTGGTTTTCCAAAACATTAGTGGAAAATGGATAACAAAACAAAGAAACTTATAGATGGAAGTAGTGTTTATATGCTTAATTTAAAAACAAATAAATAAATAAAAACCAAATGAGAGCTTAGTATTTTATAATTTCTGTTCTGTTTTGGTAATATTTCCTCTTTGGTTTCCTATTTACTGATTTCTTTTCCATTTGTTTGGGTTCTTCCTCACTCCCTCTAGGAGTTAGTATCCTTTAGACAATTTTGTTCCGTTTCATTAATCAATGAGAAGTTCATATCTTGTTAAGAAGACAAAGACAAATGACTTGAAAGAAAGAACTTTCAACAAGGAAGAGATAAAACTTTCCATTCTTCCACAATTTTGATATCTGTTCGGTAGAATATTTTCATGTTAGAATTTATATCTAAGATTTTCTCTTCAGCTTAGGTATTTTGAGGAAATGGTTTAATAGGTACGGTGGGGATTTAGGATAATCTAAAGGAAGGCATCTGTTGTTTATTTATGTAACTTTAATGGCATCAGACCTATTTATTGTATTAGGGTTATAACAGTCCTAAGAGAGGGATGTAATTTGTGGCTATTCACCAGGGGAAAAGCCAACAAAAGAAATATTTTTGACATTTCTTTTTCTTTCAAATTATAGTCCAAGATCTCCGTAGTGCACTGCTAATTGGGAAGAGTTTATAATAATCTTCCTGAAACTTCCATCCCCTTCATTCAGCTCTAATTAAAATGTTCAACCAGGATTAATTTGTGATTCACAGGATGATTCATCTACATGCTGCAATGTCTTAAGAGTAAACATTCCAAGTACTGGACAAGTTTGTAACTTGTTTATCTTCAAAAACCTAGAGAAAATACGAATTTTGTACAAAAGAAAACAAAAGATTTAGCTCATTTCCTTGTTCTTTTATTTTTCCAAAAAACATGTTAAATTGAAAAAAAATAATTACCTCACTTTGAAGGGCAGAGGACGCTGTTCCACGGCCATCAGGTTCCACCGCAAGAAGGACATCCAAAAGGGCCAATGCAGAGAAAGGGAAGTCTTTAAATGTCTCAGCAACACACCGCTTGTAAGGATGTTGAGGTTTAAAGATGGTGGCATGGGGTAATTTTGACCTTTTCCAGTATTCTTCAGACGGGGAGCCACAGAGTTTGAAGATCTTGTGTAGTTGCTCCACCTAATGATGGTGACACATTTAGTAATTCAATTTTTTGTAACCGAATATACGGTATCAAATTGCTATGTCAAAATATCAATGTAATAAATAATTTATCATCAAACTCTTTATGGAAAATATGAAGGGAAAAAAATAGAGAGAGAGAGAGAGCACTAACAAAACTGGGTGATTTTACAATCCAATCCTGAAAATCAAGATTCTTAGGTATATTCATGAACTAATTTAAACACCAATTGAAATTCAGGACACAGGATTATTATAAACTTCAAACATGAGCACTCGAACAACTTCTTAAAATGTCCTTGTGAGTAACCAACCCATCTTGAGAATTTCTTGCTAGCTTCAACTGATGAAAAGTTTCAATACTTCTTATCAATTCCAAAAGGAACTTGCACAATATTTCTTCCTCTAGTAGAAGGCCAAATAGAACATTCAAAATACCAACCAAAAGATTATTTAAATTTAGATAATTGAATAACCCCGAAATCATCCTTAAATTTCTTCTCAAAAAATTGAATTGGAAGTTGCAAACCATATGACATTCAAATCGACGAAGGAAAGGAGTTGAACGAGGGAACAAATTGATTACTTCCCACTTCTTCCAGAAAAATCATATTATTTTCACCCGAAATACTGAAGAAGATGTTTCAAATGCAACAACTGTTCATATCCATGGTGGGAAAGCTAAATCTAAAACGAGCATGAGAAGCCAACCAAAACCAAAACAAAGCTATAGGAAAAACAAACTCCGACGATAGCACAGGGCAAAGACAATGATGAAGGATAGCAGCAACAGAAAAGGTAGACATGGAAGAAGAGCAGGCAACTTTTCAACGACGAGAAACTGAAATTGTGAAAAAGGAACAGTTGACACACGGCGATGAAAGATAGATGGCTTTGTAGCTAAGTCTGGTGGCTCCAGGCCGAAGGCAGTGCAACTATTTCCGACGACAGTGGCGGTTAGGGTTAGGTCAAGTGGCACTGTCAACGGTTGGGTCCATCGGGGAGAGAGAGAGCAACAGGGATAGATATCTATTTTGGAATACTTAGAAAGTTTCTAAAGCTTCCCAAGAATACCTACAAACCTCAAACCTTGCGTGAATAGAAATGTTATTTTGAATGTCGAAATAGGGACATTAAAAGCAGATGTGTAAACCACAGGGAGGCCATGAAGAAGACAACAGACAGCAAAGGTGATTTTAAATATAGTATGAGATCTATAAACCAGCTTGCAGAAACTTTGTGTCAGAAGAGTGTATTAAAAACCACCATGCGTTTTGCATATGGAACAGTCCATTTTTGTGTATTCCCTTCTGATTCTTAGCAAAGACCCATAATTCTTCCATTTTGATGCCAACAGTAACAGAGGTACATGAGAAATAGTTGTAGTAAGTCATTTGATCCACATTCATCGCTTTTCAATTTATTTTGCAAAGCAGAGCTCATGCATTTGAAAGTACGTAAAACTGGTAATCGGTAGGAACAAACGTTATTCAATTTCAGGGGCCAAGTAAATGCATATTGCTATGAGTTAATATGTCAGAATGGTCATTAGATAAGATAATACCTCAGTCCTTCCAGGCATGATAGGCTTTCCAGCATACAGTTCTGCAAGAATGCAACCAGCACTCCACAAATCTACAGAAACTCCATAGTCTGTTGCACCAAGCAAAAGCTCAGGAGGCCGATACCACAAAGTTACCACACGACTTGTAAGAGGCTGCTTTTGTCGAGAACGGAAAAAGGTTGATAGCCCAAAATCACCTATCTTTAGATTACCATTATTATCAATCAGAAGATTTGAGCCCTTGATGTCACGGTGCAAGACTCCCTGCACATGGCAATGTTCAAGGCCACAAAGCAGCTGTTTCATATAGCATTTTATCTGCACGTCAACACAAATCAGGTATATTAGTCTAGATTCAGTTTTCTTGTATCATTATCATTGCTATACAAAATGAATTGAGCATACAACCAGTTGATTTCAAAATTTCCCTTCCTTTTTCTATCCATCTATCGTATGGCTTGAACATGTATTAAGTTCTCACATTTTCATGAGCAGTTGAACTATTATGAGAAGGCCCTCACCACTCTTTCTACCAGCACTAATCCATCAAAATTATATATCGAGAAACAATGAAAAAAAATTTATTGCTGATACAGGTATAAGCATGGTATCTAGTATGGATCCTGATACTTTAACCTCCACAGCTAAAAGTTTCACTTCCTATCGAAGAAAATAATAACAGTATTCACATTTAAAGCCTTCATCCTTACTGGTACCATCTTTTCTTTTTTTCTTTTTTCTTTTTCACACTTTCAGAATTTGCAAGAGAATTTATATTTGAATGAAATCAACAATGGATTTAGTTGAAGAAAAGAAAACATACATAAAAGACTAAGACAGATGTGCAGGCAGAGGCACATCAATGGTCTGTTACACAGGATAAATATATGAGCGTAGGAATTTTAGAAATTATATTTCACGAAAACACATTCATGTGAACACCATGCACATGCAAAAATGACTCAACTTTCCGTACACAAAAGAATTCTATGCAGATTGGCAATATTTAAATAATTATCATCTAAGAGAAAATAACTCTTTAACTTTGTTGATTTCGATTGAGATTTCCATATATAGTTATTCCATAATGATCTAAAGTTATCATACTAGTTGAGAAAAGCCAATCACCTGTGCTTCAGTGAACTTGATTCCTGGGGTTGCTACCAGCCCTGCAAGATCATGTTCCATGTACTCAAATATAAGGTATAAACTGCCCGATACCCTTGAAGTAATAAGACCTTCAAGCTTCATGACGTTGGGGTGGTCAAGCCTACGTAGGATAAGAATTTCCCTGGCCATAAAACGAACACTTTCAGGATCCATGTTAGCAAATCGCACCTTCTTCAATGCAACAATCTTGTTTGTCTCCATGTCACGAGCCCTGTACACACTGCTGTACGTTCCTTGTCCAATCTACAATCAAGTTATCCAAAAAACAATCAGTATAAACTGAGTGCAAAGGCCAAGATATACACGTTAATGAAAACTAGTTTTTATTAAATTCAATATTTTCTCTAGCACCAAGGAGCACCCTGGAAAATACAGGCTCAAATGTAAAAAAGAATGAAATAACAAAGAGAATAGATGACAAAGGAAAACTCTTTGACGTATCTGATTAGAAGTGATAGAAATCAAAGTTGCTCAACTCATGAATCAGTTGGTACATCAAAACTAAATTTAGAGTATCATACACACGTGTCACAGATTTTTTTATAATTAATAATTACAGTTAATATATGTAAAGTTAAAGACAATAGAAATTAAGAAAGGGAACCAAAGCTCGCTATCCCTGTTTGAATTTCTTTTAATAAGAAAACAAGCTTCCATTAAGAAATATGAAAGCATGTACAAATGCAAACAAAAAACAAACCTAACAAAGGAAGCCCCAACCCTAACCCTAATTAAACAACGGATCCCAATCTAAAAGACTGAGATCAAACTGGTAATTACCAAAAAAAAAAAAAAATCAATTAATGGACGTCATGATCAAGAATTAAATGTAACCGATCCCAAACCTCTATTTGAATTACTAAAATTTTATTGAGAACAGAAGCAAAGAAAATGTAATCTTGCCATAGCATGATCCCACTTTCAAAATCCAAAGATATCTTGATAAAGCACATACCCATAAAGCCACAAGAAACGACCTTTCTTCCTGGCCTAAAAGATGGATGGAGAAGAAACTCCTTGATCGTCTCATATATGTCTCTATGGCAAACTAACTGAAAATCGAACACCTCCAAAAGTCAACCCAACAGGAAGCTATCAAATTCGCATCTCCAAAGGATATGTTTTCAAGTCTTCCTCAGCCTTTTGACAGAGGGCAAAACAAAACAAACCAAACAATGAAGGCCACCATGGTTACATAGCCAGAAAAAGAACATAACCTTCTTTCGAATCTTAATCTCCTAGAGAACCGACAAAATAGAATCTCTGTTGGGAGAGGAGTCCAGCAAACCACAAAAATGGAGCTAAAATAGAAGCCCCTAAAAGAGTTAGAGCCCCAAACAGATGCATCTCCCCTCCCGATCTGAACAAAGGATGATGAAAACCGAATGAAAAAAGAAAGAGCTCCCAAACCAAACTACGATGTCAACCACAGAATGATTTCTTGAAGCAGACAAGTGATATAGACAAGGAAACGTAGGGCAAAGGATCTATTTCCCATTCACTAATTCTCTCAAAAATATGTTTCTTTTCCCTACTCCACTCCACAACAAACAAAGTGAGATAACAAAGGGAGCTGAAAGGAGATATCCTTCCATAGATTTCATTGTGTGCCTTAAATCCCACCCACCAGCCACTCAAAAGGGTGAGACCAATACTTACTCCCAGTGATCTTCCACGACAGAGAATTTTTTTTAATAAGATTCCACCACAGGGAATTAGACTCAAGGAGAAAACGCCAAAGCTATTCCACCAACAGGGCTTTGTTACCAGAACTTAAATTTCCAAGTTCTAGCCCTCTCAAGTTCACAAGCTTCCCAATCACCTCCCACCTCGCAAGGTGGGCGAGTGCCTTTTCCTTCACTGTACTAGATAATTGGTTAAGATTCAACTTGAAGTGGTGCTTTGCTATTCCCAAAAACATATTTTAAAATAATTTCAATTTCCCTATGGATACAAAGCTTGGGGTATGTATGATGGGACAGACAATGCTTGTTTTTTAATAGGCAGGATGCCCAATCCATTCTTTTCTGTAATTTTCATCATAGAAATTAAATTTGATCCATTTCCCAAAAAACGATTACAAACGCATATTTATCTAAGTGCAATAGATTTGATTTAGAGTGCACACCCACAAAGCAATAGCCAGCCCACAAATGGCAAAAAGATATGTCTCTTCACATGGTCAGGAGAAGTAAAAATCCATGGTTTCAAAAAAAGAACATACAAACACCATGGACTATAAATCTAAGCCTCTAGGAGTAAGTTTCTATTCTGCCCAACTCAGGTAAAGCTCATTCAAACAAAACAAGTGCATATGTAAACAAATGTTGCAGAAAAAAGTGCAGATAGAGAATATGAAAGTAAAACTACTAAAACTAACCTTATCCAACTTCTGAAAAGAGTCTGCCTTTCTAGGAACCCATCCATTGATTGCTTCTCCAGCCACAGATGTCAGCCAAGAAGGCCATCCAGCAATAACCAAAGCCCCCTTTTCCCCAATTACAACACCAATTATTCTAGGTGTTGCATTGTTATTATGTACTCCTACTCTCTTGTCTCCATCCTCCATACTTGGCCGTTCTTGACGCAGTGGCTTGGCACTGGCAGCTTTTCCAATGGTTGTTGCGTTCTCAGCATCATCCGATTCAGGTGTTGATCCAGCATTCTCTTCCCCAGGTTGGTTCAATATCAATCGCGCCATTGCATCACTTTGCCCTCCATCAGAATGTAACACGGATTCTTCTTTCCTCAATGAAGCCCCATGTCTGGAAGATCTATTAGACTTCAAATGCCTCTCTTTGGAATGACTCTCAGCAACATATTCATTTGCTGGAATTCCCTTAGAGCAAATGCAGCCCATACTCCCACCTCAGAGTCTCAATAGGAAATCCAATCCTACAAAATTCTATACCAAAAGTCCAAAACAAAACCCAAATCCTTCGCCCAACAGTCTCAATGGCCTAGAAGAAGAAAGAAGATCCACCCTTTAAACAATCATGTATTATTCAGATGCCAAAGTTTCCTCCAACGAATCACTCCCATGCATATATAGCATGGACAAGTTGAAAAAATCTCAAAACTTAAAAGGAATGAGAAAACCCAGATCCCCAGTGGAAATGAAATCAACAAGATCTTCACATAAAACTAGAGGAACCCAACAAACAAACTTTCCAAAAAAGAGTGAGAATAGAAATGACCTAGAGGAAGGTAATGAACCCAGTTCCAACCAATGCAAAGCGGAAAGAAATTCCCCAATGGGAAGCATCTACTCCACCCCATCAAAACGGCAACCACGGGAAATTCTAATTTCGTCGATGTGATTCAGTTGAAGAGCAGTTGAGGTCCAACTCAGGAAAAACTGGAACACCCAAACACAAACACACAAAAATTAAAACTGCTTACCTTTTTCGGATTACGGGAAAACGCGTGAAAGACGAGAGAGAGGAGAAATTTTCGGGGGAAATTGTCAGATATGAGATAAAAAGAGGAGCGCGGAAGAGAGTTAGGATGGTTTTTTTTCGTTTATTGACTGATTAATGAACTTTTGAGAGCCACGAAAAGACTATTTTGCCCCTAAAGAAAACTAATTTATCGATCATTTTTACTGTTTTTTTTTTCTTGTTTTCTAAGAACTAAGTTCACCCTTACTCCCAAATGGAACGTAATTCATCAATCTAATCTAAAAATTGAGTCTTAATTGATTGCGTTGGTTGGTTTACTCGATATGAATTGTGGGATCGTTTCTACATCTGTAGTCAAAACGTTCAATCTAATTGAAGAAGAGAAGGTGTTCAATTTGATTTTGTCTGAAAATTACATTAGATTCATGATCTTACCGTAATTGTTACAAATGATGTTATTGTAATAGTATAAGAATTATGAATCTATTACATTTATTGTTACATTTACCATTATCGTTATCGTTAAAGTCAAATGATAACAATAACAATAAATATGACAAATTTGTAATTCTAAGTAAACGTGATCAAAAGTAATCTAATTACGTTTTCGATTCAGGCCTATTAGATTGGTTCATCAATGGAATCTTTATACGATTATACTAATTTTCATTACATATTGGTAAATGTGACCTAAAAACAATAACATATTTGATAATTATTTATTATTTCTTGTTTCTTATATATCTTTTCTTACTTTTCTCTTGTTTTACAGTTTAAAAGTTACATAATATAGAAGATATGACAGCATATATAATCATTATCAAAAGTTTACGTCACCTAATACAAATAAGTTTTGATACAAAATTAACAACAATGTTTATATCATTCTAATTTTGTCTAAATTTGATCTCCAATGCATGTTTAGCAGTAATGTTGAAATGATTAAAATCATATTTTTTGTGTTTAAAATCATTTTGAAACACACATTTAATCACTTAAAATCAATTCAATATAGTATCCTCTGACTCTCTGTTACTTTCATCATACAACTCTTCAATAGAAGATTGCAAGGAAATTTCTTTGGTCTTTTTATCTGGTTTGCCTTCTAGGGACATTTTAAAAGTTAATTGAGACCCAAATACTTCAACTTTCATAGAATGAATGTCTTGAGCCTTTTCAACAGCAGTTACTTTCATGTCAAATTTTCTGGGCAGTGATCAAAAAACCTTTCTAACTAACTTTTTTTCATATATTTTTTTTTCCGAAGTAAAAGACTCACTTGCAATATCCAACAATAGAACATTGAAGTTGGCAACTGATTTATTATCCAACATCTTTAGATTTTCAAACTTTGTAGTCAAAAGTTAAAGCCTTGACATGTTGACTTTTGAAGTTCCTTCATGAGCCATAGATAAAATATCTCATGCTTCCTTTGCAGACACACATGTATTAATCAATCTAAATATGTTTTGGTCAACTCCACTAAAAGTATCATTCAGTGCATGAGAATTTTCCAAAAAGGCTTCATCTTCTGTTTCAGTCCATTGAATTTCAGGTTTTAAAATCTCTTTATCATCAGCACCTTTGGAGGTCAGATAAGATCATCCAGTTACAACTGTTTTCCATGTCTTGTTGTCTATTGATTTTAAGAATATTTTCATTCTAACCTTCCAATAGGAATAGTTTATTCTATCCAGAACATGGGGTGAGTGATTGATCCACCTTCTTTAATTACGTCCATTATCAATACACATGAGATAAAGCCGCTCTGATACCAAATGAAATATTAAAAGATGATTTATCACTTAAAATTTAGATGTTAAACACGATGTTCAAGCTATCATAAAGACAACAAGTAACATACAAAAACAGAACAAGAAAAGAACACTCAGAGTTTGGTAACCCAGTTCAGTAATATACCACATACGTCTGGGGGGCATTTGATGATATACCACATATGTCTGGGGGGGCAGTGTGCCCGAGAAAGATAAATTCACTAATATTAAAAGTCAACGGTTACCGAAGGGTTTGGAATACCCTGAAGTAGAAGCAATCAAATGTAATTTTGTCTCCAATTTTGTTTTACAAGACATGAAATTCAGAGGGACGGAAACATGGATAAACATAAATATAATTAAGCATGTTTTCTACCAAATTTACAGAGAGGATAAAAGATTGAGAAACTCACCTTTGAAGAACTGTATCTTCACGTATCCTCTTGTTTATAGCACGAACTCGACGTTCTCGATTTTCAAAATTCGACATCAAAACC
Organism: Benincasa hispida; assembly: GCF_009727055.1. Lineage (NCBI taxonomy): Eukaryota > Viridiplantae > Streptophyta > Magnoliopsida > Cucurbitales > Cucurbitaceae > Benincasa > Benincasa hispida. The sequence goes on from NC_052355.1 coordinate 60,342, forward strand.
TTGAACACAACACTAAGGAGATACCATAAGGAGTCAGAGTTTTTCTCTAGGATGAGAATCAATAGAGATATGTGAGCTTCTATTGATTAATTTTGATAACCAAGGGAGGAAATTTTCTAAGAGAACTTTCATAGAGACCTCAAGGAAGAAGATGAAGATAAAGAAGAATAATCAAACCGTTGAACTCTTTGTGTATTTCACGTATATGAGAGAAGAATGAGAATAACTCTCCACTCTGTCAAAATAACTCCCTAAGGAGTTATTAATTTTAAATTTAAAATTTAAAATCAATTTTGATTTAATTATATTAACCACCTAATATAATTAAACTATATATTGTATCTCATACAATATATAAACTATAGTTTATTATATCACAAATAATATAATCTATAGTTTAATACTCTTTCATAGATGTTGGGTTATATGTCTTGAAACTCACGGTTTGTAAACTTTAAACATATTCATATTTACAATAAAGACGTTATTGAGATTATTTCAATAAAAAAAATTGTTATTGAATATGTAAATTGCATTTATAGATTCATAAATCCAATAAACTAACAAACCCATGGCTATAACATGAATACCTAAACTTTATGTAGAGACTTAAAAATGATCAAGTTTGAGTATATAGCTAAAACGGTATATAAGTATATGGATAGGATTGGGTATCTTATCCTGGGGACACTATGATAGTGGCCCGCTTTGTATATTGAAACAAACAATGTGATCCCAAAGTCGTTCATGTGAAGACATGTGAGTGGAGGCATCTTATGCAAAAGATGTTTGCATAAGACCGGACCACGAAATAGTCACTTTGTCTTTATAACGACCCTTTATTGTTAAAACTGATTATTTCAATTCGATGCCCTAAGGCTCGACCTCAATCCTGAGCTAACTATGAACTCTTGTTTATTCGGGATTATTCTTTAATTTACATGGGTGAGAGTGGCTCAACATCACCACTCAATAAGCTTTCCATTTTAGGGTAAGACTGGATAGATAGCTGGAGACATAGTCCTAAGATCGGATAGATAGCTGGAGACATAGTCATGCAAGACGAAATTCACTTCTACCCATCTTAGAGTTAGTAGATAAATTGTTCTCTTAAGTACTGACTTCTGGACTTGATCAAAAGGACCTCACCCTTTATATGCCTGAGAGAGATTTGGTTTATTGGTAGGACCATAAACCAATTGTTCATTGGAAGATCAGTGGAGACTTAAGGAGCAAGATGTATTATAGGGATAAAACAGTAATTTTGACCTAGCTGTAAATACGAACGACCGATCGACTTATGGATTATGGTTAAATCAAGTGGACAGAAATATATCTATAGTGAGGAGAGTGTAACTACTGAGCTATATTGCAGTGACTCGGTAGTTAACGAATATTGATTAATTTGATTTAAAGAGTTTAACCAATTAATCTCAAATCGTTGGAGCTCATGATCTATTAGTCCATTAGGTCTTCATCCCTCTACTAGCTCGTAAATTGTTAAGAGAATTTGAAACGTTCAAATTCAATTTAGGATTTGGATTATTATATTCGATATAATCAAACATTAAATTAACAAATTAAACGGTTTTCGAGAGTTAGAAATATTTAAATATGATTTAAATATGATTTAAATATTAAATACATGAATAGAGATTCATTTTTGAATTAGGTGTTGTAATAATTTAATATTTGATATTAAATTAATTAATTAATTAAATTATTAAATTTTTAATAATTTATTTATTTAAAATTTGAATTTATGAAATTTAAAATATATTTAATTAATTTAATTTTGATTAAATTAAATTAATTATAAATAAATTAAATTTCAATTATTTGAAATTTCATTTAAAATTAATAAAAATGAAATTAGTGGAAAATATTGGATTTTCCCACTAATTCCTACACCTAATGCACCAATTAAGTGGAATATTGAGTGTCAATACTCTATTTAATTCATTTTACATGTCCAAATTATATATATACAAGTTAATTTGAAGAAAAATGTGGCATGCAATATGAATTTCAAATGTGAAAATTCTGGAAAAAAAAATTCTTCACTCCAACTCTCAAATTCCACACAAATCTTTCTCAATTTGGATCTCATAACCCAATCTAAGACCTGAGAATAATAGAGAAGGCTCTTGTGGTGGTCTACTTCAAAGATGGAAGAAGAAATTCGTGGAGAAGTGAAGCAATCAAGAGGATTCTACAAAGGTATACTTGAAACCCTATTTCTATTTTGACCTTGAAATTGCATGTTTCTTTACTAAAAATAATGTATTTACAGTGTTTAAGATCCAAATCTCTTCTGCATGTTGAATGTCAACTCTATCAATAGAAACTATAGTATTAATATGAATCATATCCATATTAATTTTAATCTATAGTCTTTATATGAATCACATTCATATAATTAATATTTGAATCAAATTCAAATATTTATTTATCTAAAAAAACTTTATATTATAATGTATCATATACCATATTATTATATCTTATGTAATCAATTCACTTTAATTAATTTGAACAATTCAAACTAATCCAAAATTAATTTATTTCTCATTAATCCTTTGAACTAACAACCGAACCTTACGAACTTATAGATTGAAGCTCCAATAATACTTGATTAATTAACTAAACTCTTTAATGAAATTAATCAACCTTTGTTAGTTGTCGATCACTCTAGTAAAGATCGCCAGTTGCACTCTTCGCACTATAGATATATTTCTATGTCTATTGGATATAACCAATCAAGAGTACATTGACCCTTCACAAATTATCAGCTAGGTCAAAATTACCGTTTTACCAATGTAGTTATATCTAACTTCTTAAGTACCACTAATTCTTCTAATGAGTAATTAGTTATAGTCCAACTATAATTGAATCCCTCTCGAACCAGGAGATGATGTGGTGCCACATTATTCAAGACCCAAAATTAGATCTTAAGGAAGTAATTTATTTATTAACCCTAACAATAAGGAGGGAGTGAATTCCCTTTTGTGTAGTTAAGTTCCCAGCTCTCCAATCAGACGAATCCCCGAAATGGTAGGCATATTGAGTCAGCAAAATTGGTCACTCTCACCCATGCATATCATGAAGGATCCTAATGAAGGGTCCTTGAGCAGAAATAACGGATCGACCCAATTCCCAAAATTTTATAGAACACAATTTTACAGAGAAAAGAAAACAGATCATGCATTTAATTTAAAAAATACAACATGCATACAAAAGAAAGAATTAGGGTTTCAAAAACCCTTACCTTTGAAGACCTTCTTCACGTAAAATCCCTTCTCTGTGCAAATCACGAATGGCAACCAAAAAAGTTAAATGGGACACCACCAATTGGAGACCTCGGTATTCTTAGGTAGAGAACCCAGGAGGTATGAGCTCTGATGATTTTGGTGAGGGAAGGGAGAAGATTAAGATAAGGGAGGAAGAGGGGAGAGGTTCGTTCTCTAGGATCTCTAATCACAGAACTCTTCTTATGATAATTGTTACAAGACCAAGAAAGCTACTGCAAAAAACCACCCATCTCACTCACGTAAAAGTAGAGAGAAAAGAGGGGGAGGGAGTTCCTTGATTAATTTAAATGAATATAATTAGTTTATTTAACTTAATTTAATATATATTAATATGATAACTAACTTATCATATAATATATATTAAACTATATGTTATATCAAATATAACATATAAGCTATAGTTTTAATATAATTAATTAATTTAATTTAATTTAATATATATTAATGTGATAACTAACTTATCATATAATATATATTAAACAATATGTTATATCAAATATAAAATATAAACTATAGTTTTAATATTGTATCATATACAATATAACCTATAATTCCTTTTCTCTCACTAATGGCATTTAATATAAATCACATTTACATTAAATTTAATAATATGAATCTAATTCATATAATTAATATTTGAATCATATTCAAATATTTATTTCCTCTCATAAATACTTAATATTATAATGTATCAAATACATTATAGTAATTATATTACATATAATTAAAATTTAATTAATTATATCACATATAATTAAAATTTAATTAATTACATCATATATATTTAATTCTCTCAATTAATTTGAACAATTCCAATTAATCTAAAAGCTGATTCTCATTTAATTCAATTGAATTACCAAGGGAACCTCATGGACCTGTAGCTTAAAGCTCCAACCGTACGTAATTAATTAAACTTCTTAATTAAATTATTCACCATCCATTAACTGTCGGGCACTCCACTAAGACCGACTGATGCACTTTTCACACTACAAATATATTTCTGTGTCCATTGGATATAACCAATCAACAGTACGATGACCCTTCACAAATTGCTCGTAAGTATAGTTGGGCTAAATTACTGTTTCGCCCTTGTAGTTACATCTAACTCCTTATGTACCACTGATCCCTCTAATAAACAATAAATCATAGTCCAACTATGATCAAACCCCTCTCGGACCAGGAGAAGGTGTGGCACCACATTGTTCAAACTCCAGAATTAGCCCTTAAGGAAGCAATTTATCTACTTGCTCTGACAATGGGGAAGGAGTGAATTCCTTCTTATGTAGTTGTGTTCCCAGCTCCCCAATTAAACAAATCCCCAAAATGGTAGTATTTTTGAGTCGGTGATCTGGCCATTCTCACCCGTACAAATCAAAGGACCGTCCTCATACGTAAGAGTTTACAACTCACTCAAAATTCAAGTCATATTACCTATGGTCATCCTGGTGAAATGTATGTCTCGATTATGAACGACGTTATATAATGAGACTAAACATTTCTTGGTTTGGTTTTATATAAACTTCTTTGTATAGAATATCTCCGTTCACATGTCTCCACATGAATGATCTGGATTAGATCATTTGTAGCACTTTACAACAATTGTAACACCTACAAAGCGAGTCATACCAGTAGTGTCACCAGGATAAGGTATCCAACCTTTTCCATCTACTACAGACTATTTAGGTTATCACTTAAACATGACCCACCCGTATGTCTCTACATACATGTTTAAGCTACAAGTTAACCTTGGTGGTTAATGCAACTAATTTTGAAATAAAACATCACATATTGTATTACATAAATAAAATGTTTGTACATTATAATTACAACTATAGAACACCCTATGAGATTTAGGCATTAGCCCAAATAATCTCCCACTTGACCTAAAGCTAGTGAAGTGTACAAGTGTAAAAGTCAAACTATAAAATAAAGTACACAAAGCAATAAACTAGGGCATAAAAGCACCAGTACAAAATCTCCCACTTGCCCTAGTCTAAACGTGGCCTATCCATAGACCCATACTCTGCAGGTGACCCTCAAACACCTTAGCCGTGAGGGCCTTCGTAAATGAATTGGCAGCATTGTGCTCCAAAGCTATCTACGTGACGATCATGTCTCCTCGATCTCTCGGATGAGATGATACTTTCGTTGATGTGTTTGCCATGCTTGTGACTCCTAGGCTCTCTGGAATTAACCACAAACACCACTATTATCATAATAAAGTGGGAAATTAAATAGAGAAGAAAAACCCTAAGTAAGGATGTTGGAACAAAGGGAGGAAAAACATCAAAATTATCCAAAAAGGGTGACCAAAATCCAAACGCCTATGAAGGGCTTAAAACATGTGGACGGAAGAATGCATGGAGGATGGAGGCAAGAAAACTTGAAAAAAATGGCTAAGAGTTGCATACAACCAACGAAAAGGCATACATGAGCCATGCAGACATGGGCAGCAAGCATGCGTCGAGTGAAGCATGCTAGGCGTGCAGGCCATGCATTGAGGCCAAGGCGCACAGGCCATATGTCGAGGACAAGCGCATAGGTTGTGCGTCGAGCACTGCAGCCCATGTGTTGATGGTGTATGTCGAGCGCCTACCTATGCGTCGAACGGATAAGAGGGCAAGCCATCCTACTGAGTAACCATGCGTTGATGCTCCAGGCCAAGCGCACGCCCATATGGCCGAGCATGCCTATGCGGCCGAGCGTGCCCATGCGGCCGAACAAGCGCGCAAGCGTCTAGGCAGGACACCATGCATCGATGGTTAGCACCATGCGTTCACGCCTAGTAGGCTGAGCAAGCACACCTAGCAAGCCATGCGTCAAGGGTGAGCAACCACCCTATGCGTTGGTGATGGCCAACTCATGTGTTGGCTAAGTTGGACTTTGATGAAGGAAATGTGAATTGCTATGTGTCAAGGACAAAAGGTAAGGCTAATTGATGGAAAACTTCAAGGAAGGATGCCAAGGGTATACAAATATAAGACTTAAACAATTTAAGTAGAGAAATATGTGAGGTATTTAGGTGATTTAAGTGGCAAAAGAAGGATCACACAAAATTCTAGTAGGAGGTGGCTAAAGAAGATTTCATGCAATTGAAGTCTTATCACCCCAAGTAGGAGGTGGGTGAAGGAGATTTCATGCAGAAAAGGAGACTTTGGCTGGCAAGCTGAAATAAGAACAACTCAAGGCTAGGCTAAGGATAGGCTGGGTAGACTGAATGTTGGCAGCTCCAAAGTGAGACAAATGGGAGTTGTGTTGTCAACATGGGGTGAGTTTGAAATGGCTATAAATAGGGGAGTTGGGCAAGGGGAATTCATTGATACCAACACCTAAATCGTGTGTTGAGAGCATATTAAGAGAGTGACGTTTGAGTTATTATGCTGCCAAGTTGATTGGAGATCAAAAGAAACAAGGTTGCGTTGGTGAGGCATCTAGTCAGCCGGACGCACAGCCAGCCCACACCCTGCGCGCATGCAGCGCTGCGTCCGTCCGTCCGCGCGCGCATCGCTCGACGCATCCCGTGCGCTAGCCTAATGCAGCAGGCTCCCCCGACGCATCACGCCTAGTGCTCGCCCAGTGCAGCGCATGCCCAAATGCGCCAACTCCCTATGTGGCGCAGCACGCCCACTCTGCCTACTGCCCAACGCCCAGCTACCTATCTCGGACCAAATAACCTCTAAAGAGGCTAATTTTGGTATTTTGGCTAATTTTGAGTAGGGTAAGCTAGTATTTTCAATATATAATGGTATTTTCGCTAGTTTGACGTTATTTATTGATATAACAAATATTAATTGAGGAATTTCCATTGATATGGAGGAATTCACAGGAGGGTAGTCTGAAGGTGATTATAGTGGAAAAACTTGCTGACGGTGAGTGTTTACTTAGTTTTATGCTTTGGTATGTGAATAAATGCATATGTAAGTGCAAAATACATGCTTATGATGTTATGTTGATTGCCATGATATTGTTTGTGATATTGCTATGGAAACTGAGATTATACCCAGATTACATAAGTTAGCATGCTTAACAAAAGGTGCTTGGCGGGAAAATATAGTCGGCCTCGGTCAGCAGGAAATAATAGTCGATGACGACCGGCGAGAAATGTAGTCAAGTACCTAAGCATGACTAGTGGGATAAAGAATTATCGGTGTGCACATTGGCGAGAAAAGTGGGTTATAGGAAAGTTTCCATAAAAAGTTGGGATGATTGATAATGTGTCCATGATATGAGCATGCCATGTATAGCATGGAACTAGAGGATGTTGATTGAATGAACATATACATGATCATGCATAAATTATACTAGAATTATGATTATGTGACTGATTTTCCAAAAATATGATTTGCAAAGTGATTATTATTCTAAAAGAACCACTCACTAGGCTTAGTAGCTCACACTCTTCCAAATGTTTTCTTATATCCCCCCAGGCAGCAAAGTGGAGCGTTCAGGAAAGGAGTCTACTAACCACCATCACACCAGGACTTGGTAAATTCTCAGGGCACGGTTCAGATCATGTAATAAAGAATATAGGAAATTGAACTATGTGTATGAAAGTTAGATAGAGTGTTGTAAACATGTTGAAATCTTTAATAGATAAGGGGGAAAATGTTAAATTTAAATGTTGTCTTGGAATACTACTGGTGTACCTTCACGCACCCTTCCCGGTCTTGGGGGTTAAAGCAATGCACCCTTGCTTAGTGCTCCTCCAGACTACTGCCCCTCCATTAAGGGTAAACACTGATCCTGATGTAGATTTCCTAGAATCCTTATCAGTCTGAAAATCAAAGTTCGTGTATCTAGTAAGGATCAGATCCTTAGAACCATACACGAGCATGTAGTCCCTTGTTCCTGTCTCTTATACACATCTAGATGTGTATAAGAGACAGCCCTTGTTCTCCATAGATACTGGAGGATATTTTTAACGACGATCCAGTGATCAAATCCTAGTTTAGACTGATGTCTTTTGACTATCCCCACCGTATAGAAGACTTCAGGTCTCGTACATAACATTGCATACGTTAGGCTGCCAACAGCTGACGCATAGGGGATCCATCTCATCTTCTCAACCTCTTGAGATGTCTTAAGACACTATTCCTTAGACAATATCACTCCATGCTTGAAAAACAGTAAGCCACTTTTGGAGTTCTGCATCAAATACTTGACAAGCATCTTGTCAATATACGATGCTTGAGACAGAGCTAGCGTTTTGTTCTTTCGATCTTGAAAGATCTGAATTCCCATAATAAACTAAGCCTCTCCCAAATCTTTCATTTGGAATTAGGTCACAAGGCAGTTCTTAACTTCAGTCAATAGACCTACATCATTCCCAATGAGTAGGATATCATCTACATATAACACTAAGAAAGCTACTGAACTACTGATGATCCTTTTGTATACACAAGGCTCATCAACATTTTGATCAAAGCCATAAGATTTGATCGTAGTATCAAACCTTATGTTCCAAGATCGAGAAGCTTGCTTCAGTCCATAAATGGACTGATTAAGCCTACAAACCTTTTGCTCTTGACCTTGGATTGTGAATCCCTCGAGTTGCTCCATATAAATGGTCTCCTCAAGATTGCTATTCAGAAAGGCTATCTTAATGTCTATTTGCCAAATCTCATAGTCATAATATGAGGCAATGGACAGAAGAATTCTGATAGACTTCAACATGGTAACAGATGAGAAAGTCTCCTCATAGTTGACTCCCTCAACCTGGGTATAACTCTTTGCCACCAGCTAGCCTTAAATGTTTGCACCTTCCCATCAGCACCCTGTTTTCTCTTGTAGATCCATTTGCAACCTATAGGTTTTACCCCATCAGGTTGATCTACAAGATCCTATACTGAATCGAAGTACATTGACTCCATTTAAAGATCCATAGCTTTGATCCACTCATCTTTTCAACATCCTCCATTGCCTTTTTGTAAGATAATGGATCCTCAACATCTCTGTCAGTTACCATAGCAAGGAATTCAGTTAAACCCATGTAACGAATAGTGGGGAAAATCTTGAGGTGGTCTACAACAAGATATGGAGAAGATTGCAGCTGGAGAAGAAGCTTTGAAGAAGTTTTACAAAAGGTATGTCTTGAAACCCATTTTTCTGCAAGAGCATGCTTTATATTATGCCAAAATTAGTGAATTTGAATGCTTAGATGATCCTTGTGCTTCCGCTGTAATTGATACAATCCTACAATTGGTATCAGAGCCATTAAATAAGCATTCAATTCGGTTTAATTTTGGTTTGTTGGGTGTTTTATATGAGAAATATGAAACTGATACACTAATATGGTTTTCTAAGTTTTGGCCGTTTAATTCTCTTTAATTTCTCATTTAAATTTATAATTGGCTCTTGCTTGATGAGCTTTAATGTATTCCCAAGAGTTTGTAATTTATTTGAAGTCATTAGAGTTGCAATTAAGCTGTAAATCGAAGAAACAAGAGAAGATGCCGAGTTGCAGTTCCAGAAAAATCAGCCTCTATTCTTGTCGACGCTGAGGTTCCAATTGCTAAACGATCGTCTAGCTCCAGACACTACACGATGTGAAGAAAAGCTAGACGATCGTATAGCAATAGGTGCTGGTCATTGTAATGTTGAACGCTAGATGATCGTGTACCTGTGGGAGCTAAACGATGCATTCAATTTGCTATATGATAGCATTAAGAGATCGTTTAGCTTTGGCATGGGAACTAAACGATATGTTGAATTTATTATATACGATGGTACTATGCGATCATTTTGCAACGATGTGCGCAAGCGATGCGATGAAGTGCTACGCGATAGCGCTGAGCGATCATTTAGATGTGGAGCTAAGCGATCATATAGACGAAGTGCTAAGCGATGCGTTGAAGTTTCTATGCGATGGAACTAAACAAATCGCTTACCTACAATGCTGAATGACACGATGATGTTCTATACGATGGAGCTAAGCGATCGTTTAGCTGTACGACGGATACTGAGCAATGAATACAACGCTAGACGATTATGTTAAGCGATCGTTTGGTTCTATACAAGAACTAAGCGATAGTTATGAAGAGCTATACGATAGCCCTGAGCGATCGATTACCACGATCGTTTATCTTTGATCGGGACCTAAACGATGCGTTGAGTTTCTATGCGATAGCACTATGCGATTGTTTACCTCTATGCGGCAACTAAACGATGTGTCGAGTTGCTATGCGATATCACTACGCGATCGCATACCTTTGCGCGACAGCTGGGCAATTCGTGGAATGCTATGTGATGGCATTAGACAATTGTTTACCTTTTCGCGCGCTAAACGATCAAGCATTTACTAAACGATTTGGCAAAATGCTAGACGATGGTCGTCATTGCTAAACAATGAGATTTAGCGAGATGTTGAACATGTGCAAGGGCTGTTGGTTCGACTGGTTCTCTTGTGGTTTTGTCTAGTTCAGCTTCAAATGGTTCTTGGCTAGTCCGGTTCAAATGGTTCGGGTCCGATTCAAGCTACTTGAGTTCATTTTGGAGCGGTTCAAGTAGTTCGGGAGCGGTCTGGAAGCTGTTTTGTAAAAATTAGGTTTTGTTTGCTTGTTTTTGCCAAAACTAAAACCATATCAGTCAGTGTTTAATTATTTATGCATTTGATGTATGTTATAATTAAATAAATCTTATATGTGCATATAGTATGCCATTTAGATTTAAAATCCCACCATAGGAAGCATGTAACATGCATTGAAAGTATGTTATAATTGTTATAATATATAATATGCATGTTAGGGTTTCTCGTATTTAATATAAATGTTATATTAAATATTGAATGCCTCATGTATGATGTGGATGTATAGCATGTCTAAAGTTTTATAATTTGTTATAAAATTGGGTTAGAAATTTAAAATCCATAAACAACAGCCGCATGCTCACATAAGTTGACTACCTGTTTTAATTGTTAAAACTTATAAAACCAAGGTTACAAACTCAATCGGTATATAATCCTATCTAAGGCTGGGGGTTCTTAAGTTGACGGTTTATGGAACACCCCCTACCTGGGGGTTATGGCTGAATTATTGAGTGTTGGTAACCAGTTTTATATGCATACGTGAGTGATGTAAGGTAATAAAATGGTTTATCGCCTAGACATCATAGGTTAAAATCCAATTATAAGAGTTATACTTGGATAAACCACATAGACTTAGAGTTGTTTTATTAGCCGAAAAGAGCCTAAGTATAAATCTACTCAAATAGAACACTTCAGTGGTAGTTTAATAACTTCTATATGATAGAGTTATTAGAAAACTTCAGTGGAAGATTAATAACATATATGATATGTTATTTTTTAGTTCTCATGTCTCTAAGAGTTCACAATCTAGATTTAAGTGGTACTTCGAGTCACCCTGGAAGTGATCTCCATTCGGAAAGTATTTTTTAGCTTAAATCTAGATTTTGGTGAATAAGAGGAAGTTGTTCAAATATAAGTCTATTATATGATATATAGATTTCAACTGCTACGTCTCCACATAGTTTATACCACGAGATTCATATGACGCTTCCTATCACCCTGGAAGTGGCCTCCATTCGGAAAGTGTTTTGTATGAGCCAATATCAAGGTAAACAGAGGAAGTAGTTCATAGTAAGTGGGTGAAGGATATATGTCAAGATATCCTACGGTCTCCTCCATTAGTCTGAACCGTGAGATTCCTATGTTGCGCCTGCTGGTTTGCTTTAAGCAGCCCTTTGCTAGTCGTTTAGCGATGGCTATCCCCATGGAGGGTTGTAACATAGGATTCGGAACAACCCAGGCTTTAGTAAAATGAATAGGGTCTTATAGTTTTGTTTTAGATGTTGTCTTCTATTTCGAAGGCAAATTCATACCGTCCTATAGGATCTGAAAATGGCGGGTCACACTTACAAGAATTACTAAGTTGTTAGTAAAGGTCTTAACTGAAAACGATAACTAAACGACTATAGGAATAAGAGTTATTTCGGAGACAATAGGAATAAAAGTTATTCCGGGGATAGTGTTTGGTCAAAATTGTTTGTTTTAGTGAAGGAGTATTTGACTGCCCCACGGTAGCACATATTCCGACTCACTAAAATATCGTTGCAAATAAATAATGGTTATGGGTACTGTTGGGGTTGATGCCCTAAAGTCTCGTGTTCTGTAGTTTGTAAACAGTATATACAAACTCTTGTGTTGTTAATATATGATATTTACTTCACATCTTGTATTTTGCTCGATTATTTGTTTTATTTGCTCTAGCACAAACCAATAAACATAAAATCCCTGGTTATCTGTATGTAACTCAAGCATGTATGTGGTGACATACAAGTGGATCATGTCTTGAGTGATAACCAAAATGGTATGTAGTAAATGGATAAAGGAGGGAATCCTTATCCTGGTAACGCTACAGACATAACCCGTTTTGTGGAATGGTCACAAGTGTTGTGACTTGTGATGCGTTATTTTTATTGAATGGAAATACAGATGATATGCGTTGATGGATTGTGTTGTGCACTCAAGTTTCCCCAGCGGAATTCAAGTGTAAATTCCTCTGAGTTTCCTAGTAAGTCCAGGGTCGAACACCGGGACTTGTGAAAATAGTTGCGTTGGTAATGTTTATGAAAACTTTGTGGTAACCAAGTAAATAAATAAAGTGTTGGGTGTGTTGTTGTGCTGATGAAAAAGAAGCAATTAAAGGCAGCGGATTTGAGAAAGATAGTTGCATTGATAGATGCAATGAGTATGCGATGAACGGGTTGAGAAGATCTTTAGCTAGCGTTACTCGGGAATGCGTCAAACTTTGCGATCATCTTACAACCATGCACAGCAAGTCATTTTCCAATGTAAATGCGATGCTCCTAAGTCTAGGACACATGTGTTGAATGAAAAATGTCCATAGAGCTTATCCCTAAGTCTCTACTCTTGTCATATGCGTTGATGCAAAATGCATGAAAGCAAGGTGATAGCATACAATCATATCTTATCGCTAAGATGCATGCGATGCGTTAATAACAAATAGTGATCATTCCTAAGTGCTTATCTCTCGTTTATGCATTCTAATCTGGTTCTTCCAAACCTAGATTCTGACTTGACCTTCCCAAGTCTAGATCTTGTCCTTAGACTACCCTCTCGAGTATCTCTAATAGACGAATGCAGCATACATAAACAAGATAATCGCAAAGAATGAAGATTCCTCGTTATGCTAGCTAACTTCTTCTCAACCCATTCAACTAATTTAGCTACTCATGCATGAATAACAGAGAGTGAACAGATATAGAGAAAGAAATTCCATTCTTATAACTGAGTTGAGTACAAGATGAAAATAGAAAGTAAAGGTTGAGAGTCTGGTAGCAATTCCTTGCTGACCGAGACTTTTTACACTGAATCTCTATTTTGATCTACAAATGTTCCCATTTCTGCAGGCATAGGTCTTCTCTCTGTCTTAGAGCTTCCGGTGCTTTCCCAAGCTTACCGGAACGATCTATCGACACACTTTCTTCCTTGCGTCCGCCTTAAAATGAAAGAAAACTATGGACAGAGGCATGGACTTGTAAATTAATGAATTAATCGACTGCTTAACCCCTTCTCTGAAGAATACACTTGGTATTTATAGAGCTTCCATGGTGAAAGGCAACTTCTCTCTCCCTGTTGTACAGATGGGATAGCTTTAATTCCTGATTGATGAACCGAATAATTATCACCGATAAAGCTGATTGTACTTCATGACTGTTATCGGCTATCAACTTAATTTGGATCGATTATCATCAGCTTTCTGTCCCGTCGCTCTTAATTATCCTTTCACCCGAATGCACCCACCATGTTGTGCTGACCAAGTTGCGGTGATTCTTCTTGGGCGAATGTTTGCGAGCACGATCAACGCAAAGTCTTGCGGTGAAGTTGTGCTCGACCAATGAATTCCTATGATCGCTATCTTTGTATTGCGTTAACGCATATTCTGCACAAAAATAAAGGTCAACTATTCTAATGCGTTGGATGCATGCGACAACAATATTATAGATTTAATGCTTCATGGACGCAATTTAACATATTTCATCAATGCAATCCAACATTGTTTAAGAACTTAGCACTATGATAACGTGCATTTTTGTCCGTTATCACACCCCCAAATTTAAACAATGCTTGTCCTCAAGTATAAGCTAAAGATTCCTTTAGCAAGTTAATCGCAAAGTTCTTTTCCTAGATTTCTCAAGAATACTTTGTTCAAATCCTATATGCCAAAATTTCCTTAAGTCTTATTCAAGTCTCTTCCTAAAATATTTCTAAGACTTAGGGATTGCAAGCTTAACTTTCAAAAGGACTTTACTAAATTCTGGAACATTGCATGATTTATTTCAAAAAAGAAAATTTTCCTCTGGGATGTCATATGATTTATCCTTGCACAAAAAATTTCTTTATTGCTATACTTTTTTCTAACCTTGCGCTGATTCGAGTGCCTTGCCTTTGTTTTGGCTTGCCCCCAGGGTGTCATGCGGACATCCAACTACGAGCAATGCACTCTTTCTCAGACTAAACTCATACCGATTTGGCATTGAAGTTGCGGTCATTGATTTATGCGTTGATCCTGGTGACTTACTTTCGTTTTGGCTTGCCCCCACGTGTGTCATACGGACATCCAACTACGGGTAAGTGCCTTTCATAACTTAACTCTTATCAACATGGGTTTCCCATTGCGTTGACAGTGGAGTTGTTATTCTCATATATATATATATATATATTAGCAAGGTCGAAAATAAATACCTCACCCCCAAATTTAAAATGCGGCAATGTCCTCATTGCCAAAAGAAATTAAAATAAGTCATGCGATGGTCATAGAATGCGTTATAAAGAGAGTTTGAAAGAAAGCTAGCAAACCTCTAACTTCTAGAAATATTTCATGAGGTGACTATCTTAAGATTAAGTTGACTCTGATATATACGAAAGGCATAGAAGCATATTTGTCATCATTGAAATCATACTTGGCAAAGAAACATAATGCGGTAAACTACTAAATTTATCTACTTGTTAAATGATTGAGGTAATCAAGGAGGATGCGGTGATAAAACTTTGAAAAGTGAAATGCAACGTGATAGTGAAAAATTTGAAATAAGGATAAGGAAGAGTACACCCCTAAATTTTGCGCTGTCGCCCGCAGTGTGTATTGATGCATCCATCCTTGCGGAGATCCTTGCTTCTGTGGATTGCGGTGATGGAATGAGATCATTTACTTCTTCGCAATCTTATGCCTTAATTCTTGTAAACAAACAAAGAGAGGGTCAAATGATTTTAAAACAAAACAACAAGTTTTTTTTTTTTTAGAGAAAGAAAAAAATAAGTAAAATACAGATAATAGTAAAGTGATGAAGAGTTAAATGTTCAAGAGTCAAGTAAGGGATAGTCCGAGTTTTTCAACTTTGTGGAGGCTGTTTCTAGTTGGAAATCTCCTCTGCAATATGCCTTGATCCATTGTCCATTAATTTTAAATGTTCGACTGCCATCCTCGGTGATCAGTTCCACTGCACCATGTGGAAATATTTCTTTGATGATGAAGGGACCAGATCAGCGTGATTTTAATTTTCCCAGGAAGAGCCGCAATCTTGAATTGAAAAGTAAGACCTTTTGCCCGACTTTGAGGTTTCTAGCACATATGCGTTTATCATGCCAGTGCTTGGTGCGTTCTTTATAAATCTTCGCATTCTCATATGCGTTGATCCTTCATTCTTCTAGCTCGACCAGTTGCAGTTTTCACACTTCCCTTGCTTTCTTCAAATCAAAATTCAATTTCTTGACCACCCACAATGCTTTATACTCCAGCTCCAAAGGCAAATGACACGCTTTGCCAAATACCAATGCATAGGGGGACATACCTATAGGTGTTTTAAATGTGATCTGGTATGGCCACAACGCATCATCAAGCTTCATTGCCCAATCTTTTCGCGAAGGCTTTACTACCTTCTCAAGTATCAATTTAATTTAACGATTGGACACTTCAGCCTGGCCATTCGTTTGCAGATGGTATGCGGTGGCCACTTTGTGAAGGATATTGTACTTGTGCAACAACTTCTTAATATTGTGATTGACAAAGTGTGATCCTTCATCACTTATGATGGCACGAGGAGTGCCAAAACAAGTGAAAATATTTTTCTTGAGGAACTGGGAGACTACTGCTGCATCACTTGTGGCACATACTATTGCCTCTACCTACTTGGAGATGTAATCGATGACCAATAAGATATAATGCTTGCCATGCAAAGGAAAGAATGGTCCTATGAAATCAATCCCCTAGACGTCAAATAATTCTAGCTCCAAGATAGTGTTCATTGGCATTGCGTTCTTCCATGAAATGTTACCGGTGCGTTGACACCAATCACATTTCATTGCGTAGTCAGCAGCATCCTTAAATAATAAAGGCCAAAAGAATCCACTTTGCAAAACTTTGGCTGCATTACGTTGCCCTCCAAAGTGCCCTTCATATTGTGAATCGTGACACTGTGACAATATGCGTTGTTGAACAGCATTTGGTACGTATAATCAAATGATTTGGTCTGCACCTCTTTTAACAGATTCGGCTCATCCCAATAATAGTGTTTGCATTCATGCTTGAGCTACTTCTATTAATGGTAGGTGTAGTCTTCAGGAAATTGTTCACAAACCAAATAGTTAACGATGTCAGCATACTAGGGTAATTCTTCTATGTGGAATAGCTGCTCGTCCGAAAACACAACACTCACTTCAGATTCATTGTGGTCAACCTCGGGATTTTTCAGTCTCGACAAGTGATCCGCAACTTGATTCTCTGTCCCCTTCCGGTCAATTATCTCGATATTAAATTCTTGAAGGAGGAAAACCTATCTGATCAACCTCGGCTTTGCATCCTTTTTTGTCATTAAATATTTGATTGTCGAGTATTAATGTGAATGAATACCTTGGTTCCCAACAGATATGCCTTGAATTTCTCTAATGCAAAAATCACAGCCAGGAGTTCTTTCTCAGTGGTGGTATAATTTATTTGAGTAGGGTTTAAAGTTTTACTCGCATATGCGATGGGGTGCAAAATAGTTTTCTTCTTTTGCGCTAATGCAGCCCCCCATCATATACCCGCTTGCGTCGCACATGATTTCAAATGGCATTGTCCAATCCGGCGCAATTAGTACGGGTGCGGTAATCAACGCATCTTTTAATACTTTGAATTCGTTGAGGCAATTGTTGTCAAACTCAAATTTCCTATCTGCCTCAGTAACGCACTCAGTGGTCGTGCTATCTTAGAAAAATCTTTAACGAATCGTCTGTAAAATCCAACATGCCTCAAGAAGCTTCGCACGCCTTTATGCTGGTTGGTGGTGGAAGTTTTTCAATTGCTTCGATCTTTGCTTTGTCCACCTCCAACCCTTCCTGGGAGACTTTGTGTCCTAACACTATACCCTCTTTCACCATGAAGTGACATTTTTCCCAGTTGAGCATCAGGTTCGTCTCTTCACATCTCTTCAGAATTTTCTCCAAATTGGCCAGGCAGACTTCATAGGTGTTCCCATAAATGGAGAAGTCATCCATAAATATTTCCATTGAGTCCTCGAGAAAATCTGAAAAGATTGCCATCATACACCTCTGGAACGTGCTCGGTGCATTGCAGAGGCAGAACGACATGCGGTGAAAAGCGAATGTCCCATATGGCCAGGTGAATGTGGTCTTTTCTTGGTCTTCAAGAGCTATCATGATTTGATTGTACCCGACATATCCATCCAAGAAACAATAAAAATCATTCCCTGCTAATCTGTTTAGCATTTGATCGATGAATGGTAGAGGGAAGTGACCTTTCTTTGCGGCCGCATTCAATTTGCGGTAGTCTATACATATGCACCATCTAGTGATGGTTCTTTGTGGTATTAATACATTGTTCTCATTTGGGACTACCGTCATTCCGCCCTTCTTCGGTACACATTGCACGGGGCTAACCCACGTGCTATTAGCTATTGGATAGATAATGCCCGCATCTAGCCATTTGATGATCTCCTTCTTGATGACCTCCTTCATCGCAGGGTTTGAGTCTATGTTTATGTTCAATAGTTGCTTTGTGGTCGTTCTCAAGACGAATATGGTGCATGCAGTACACGGGGCTAATTCCTCTGATGTCAGCGAGCGTCCAGCCAATTGCTCACACATGTTTCTTGAGAATGCTCATCAATGCATTCTCTTGATCTTCGTTGAGCGTAGATGAAATTATCACTAGCAGCTTCTCATTCTACCCCAAAAATACGTACTTCAAATGGGTTGGTAGGGTCTTCAGTTCAAGTGTTAGTGGTTCCACCAGGGAAGGTTGCGTTGTTTTTCTTTCTTCTTTTGGCTCTTCTTCTTGTGTTGCGATCATTTCTTCTTATTTGTTTGTTTTTGCTACGATCGCATTGTATGCAGCTACGGATGTGTTGGCATCCTCTTCTTCACACTCTTCATCAGACTTTTCTTCTTCAATTAAATTCAGGACATCATTAGAATCTTGCAGGTCTTCTTCATCCGAAAATTTCATGGCACAAATTATATTAAATTTGAGCTTCTGTCTGTTTATGCTCAAAGTGATTTCTCTCTTTTGAGCACGACCTGTTGATAGGAAAGGTCGCCCCAAAATGATGGGTACATCTTTGTTGGTCTCATAATCTAGGATGATGAAGTCAGCTAGCAAAATAAATTTATCAATCATGATCAGCACATCCTTCACCTTACCTTCTGGATGAACCAGAGATCTGTCAGCCAATTGGAGAGTCACGGAGGTGGACACAAGTTGCCCCACATTTAATTGTTGAAAAATTGACAACGGCATCAAATTATGTTGCCTCCCAAGTCACACAGGGCTTGCCCAATATAAAGTCCTCCTATGGAGCAAGGAATAGTGAAGCTCCCAGGATCGCTCATCTTCGGTGGGATAATAGATTTGGAACTTTGCATTAATGCCACCGTGGCAAATTTTCCAGCGCCTCTCTTCTTAGTTACCATGTCCTTCAGAAACTTGGCATAGGCAGGCATTTCCTCAATCACTTCACTGAAAGGAATGTTAACATGTAATTACTTTAACATAGATAAGAAGTGCTGGTACTGTACCTCTTCGTTTTTCTTCTTTCTTAGCCTCTGAGGGAAAGGTGGTAACTGGACTTTCACAGTTCCTGTTTCATTAGACTTTGAGGTCGACGCAACCTCAGGTTCCAATACTTCATTCTCTCTTTCTTCTTCTTGTGTTATCGCAATCTCGGGCTCAGTTGGAATGGAAGTTGTTCTACTCCAATCCTTCTTTTCTCCCTCCACAATCTTTCCACTGCGCAATGTCACAACCTGACATTGCTCCTTACCTGATCCCCCTGGGTTGCGTGGAAGCTCGGTTGAACTTGGCAACGCCCCTTGCAGCCGACTCTTCATCTCATTTGCAATCTAACCCATTTGCAATTCGAGGTTGCGGATGGACATAGTCTGACTTTGAAGCACTGTCTCGTTTTTCTCTATATATTGCTTCAATAGGCTCTCTAGAGAAGAAGATTGCATTGGTTGTTATGAGCTACTTGCTTGGTTGCTCTGTTGACTGTTGTTATGTTGGAAAATTCCTGGTGGCCCTTCTTTTTGCGCCACAGATTGAAAATTTTGTTGTTGATTCTTCCAGGAAAAATTGGGGTGGTTTCTCCACCCGGGGTTGTAAGTATTTGAAAAGAGATTATTCTTTACAAAATATACAGACTGTGGATTTTACGGGCAATCTTCCATCGGATGCTCATAACCACAAGTCCTACACCTTGTGGTGTTTTGACTTATTGCATTAATTTGCCCACCTTGCAGTGTTGGGCTACTGATCGCCATTCCTTGAATCAAATTCATCATTGCGGTCATTTGGTTTTGTAAAGAAATAATGGCACCATTATTTGCATCAGAATCTTTAAGTCCCAATCTCTGGTCACTCTCCCTCCAGTCTTCATGGTTCTTGGAGATGCGGTCCAGGATATTCTTCGCTTCATCATAAGTTTTGTCAAGCAAACTACCAGCGGCTGCCGCATTGGCAGCAGTCTGCGAANNNNGATTCAAACTGTGATAGAAAATTTCCATTTGAAGACAGTCTGGTAGCCCATTATGCGGACAATCTCGGACCAACCTTTTAAACCTCGCCCAGGCATCGCTGAGCGATTCGTCCATGTCTTGTTCAAAATTTGTAATAAGCTTTCTTCGTCTTGCGTTCTCGACGTGGGAAATACTTTTTCATGAATTTCTCCATTACCTGCTTCCAAGAAGTAATCTCTTCTGGTTCGAGCAAATAAGCCCATTTCTTAGCCTGATCATAGAGAGAAAATGGGAACAACGTTAGTCGAACTTCTTCAGCAGAGATGTTTGGGAACACAAAAGTATTGCAGATTTCAATAAAACTTCGAAGGTGAGCGTGTAAGGTCTCGCCACGCCTTCCTCCGAATTGATCTGCAGTCTGGATCATCTGCAACATCACCAGTTTCATCTCGAATCTACTTCCGTCGAGGGCAGGCCTCATGATTCCCGGAGAGAAATCATAGAGGTTTGGCGATGCATAGTCCCTAATGGGTTTATTGCGATCGTTTGCCAACAGAATCAGATTCACCATGACATTATTATCATTTGGTGCTCCACCTCTAGGCTGCTCTGCCATCTCTTCTTTATCGGATTGTGGTTTCTGTTGGCGGTTTCGTAGTCTCCTTTGAAATATTCTCTCAATCTCCGGGTCGTAGTTCGCCAGAGATTGAGAGTTCTGCAAAGAAATCACAAAAATTACCATTAATAACTATTTTGCCAAAGTCCCCAGCAATGGCGCCAAAAACTCGATGCGTTATTTTTATTGAATGAAAATATGGATGATATGCGTTGATGGATTGTGTTATGCACTCAAGTTTCCCCAGCGGAATTCAAGTGTAAATTCCTCTGAGTTTCTTAGTAAGTCCAGGGTTGAACACAGGGACTTGTGAAAATAGTTGCATTGGTAATGTTTATGAAAACTTTGTGGTAACCAAGTAAATAAATAAAGTGTTGGGTGTGTTATTGTGTTGATGAAAAAGAAGTAATTAAAGGCGGCGGATTTGAGAAAGATAGTTGCGTTGATAGATGCAATGAGTATGCGATGAATGGGTTGAGAAGATCTTTAGCTAGCGTTACTCGGGAATGCGTCAAACTTTACGATCATGTTACAATCATGCACAGCAAGTCATTTTGCAATGTAAATGCGATGCTCCTAAGTCTAGGACGCATGTGTTGAATGCAAAATGTCCATAGAGCTTATCCCTAAGTTTCTACTCTTGTCATATGCGTTGATGCAAAATGCATGAAAGCAAGGTGACAGCATACAATCATATCTTATCGCTAAGATGCATGTGATGCATTAATAACTAATAGTGCTTATTCCTAAGTGCCTATCTCTTGTTTATGCATTCTAATCTGGTTCTTCCAAACCTAGATTCTGACCTGACCTTCCTCAGTCTAGATCCTGTCCTAGACTACCCTCCCGAGTATCTCTAATAGATGAATGCAGCATACATAAACAAGATAATCGCAAAGAATGAGGATTCCCTCGTTATGCTAGCTAACTTCTTCTCAACCCATTCAACTAATTTAGCTACTCATACATGAATAACAGAGAGTGAACAGATATAGAGAAAGAAATTCCATTCTTATAACTGAGTTAAGTACAAAATGACAATAGAAAGTAAAGGTAGAGAGTCTAGTAGATATTTCTTACTGACCGAGGCTTTTTACACTGAATCTCTATTCTGATCTACAAATGTTCCTGCTTCCACAGGCGTTGGCCCTCTCTCTGTCTTGGAGCTTCCGGTGCTTTCCCAAGCTTACTGGAACGATCTACCGCCACACTTTCTTCCTTGCGTCCACCTTAAAATGAAAGAAAACTATGGACAGAGGCGTGAACTTGTAAAATGATGAATTAATTGACTGCTTAACCCCTTCTCTGAAGAATACTTGGTATTTATAGAGCTTCCATGGTGAAAGGCGGCTTCACTCTCCCGGTTGTATAGATGGGACAGCTTTAATTCCTGATTGACGCGTCGAATAATTATCACCGATAAAGCTGAATGTACTTCGTGAACGTTATATGGCTGTCAATTATTTGGATCCGACTATCATTCAGCTTTCTATCCCATCGCTTCTTTAATTATCCCTTTACCGATGCGCCCACCATGTTACGCTAACCAAGTTGCGAATGATTCTTTCTAGGCGAATGTTTGACGATCACGATCAACTCCATCAAAGTCTTGCGGTGAAGATTGCATTCCACCAATGAATTCTCTATTGGATCGCCATCTTTGTATATGTTAACGGCATATTCTGCACGAAAAATAAAGATTCAACTGTTCTAATGCGTCTGGACGCATTTTTGACCGCAATATTATAGATTTTATGCTTAATGGACACAATTAACATAATTCATCAACGCAATCAACATTGTTTTAAAAACTTCAAACACTATTGATAACGTGCATTATTCTGCTGTTTATCACTTATGTCACAGGATGGTCTAATCCTGATCATTCGTGATTGGGGACATGCGAGCGGGGGCGTCCTTATGACAAGACAAGAGTTTTGTTCATAAGACCTTGACCACGAAAGTGTTAATGTCTCGTGTAGTGATAACACGTTCATGATTAGAGACTTCACTTTCACTAGATGACCATAAGGTAACAATGACCTCAATCCTGAGTGAGTTGGGAACTCTTGCCATTGAGGGCAGTCCTTTGATTTGTATGGGTGCGAGTGGCCAGGTCGCTGAGTCAAACCTATCATTTTGAGGATTCATCTAATTTGGGAGCTGGGAACTGATGGCGGTAGATTGGAAGTCAATTTTACTCGACAACCAGATTCCCTTGGATGCGGTATGTGATGCATGTTCCTAAGATATGCGTTGATAGTCATGCGTCGATGGTCATGCGTTGGAATGAATATGCGTTTATAAATGTATGCGATGACCATTGATCCATTTTTTTTATTAAATGTGGGAAATGGATGATATGCGTTGATGGAATTACGTTGTGCACTCAAGTTTCCCCAACGGAATCCAAGTGTAAATTCCTCTGAGTTTCCTGGTAAGTCTAGGGTCGATCATAGGGACTTGTGAAAATAGTTTGCATTGATAATTTTCTTATGAAAACTTTGCGGTAACCGATAAAATACATAAGGTGGTTGGTTTGTTGTTGCTTTAACGAAAATAACACTAAATGCAGCAAAGTTCGAAAAGAGTTAGCAACGGGAAATACAATGAATATGCGGTGAACGGGTTGAGAAGGGTTTCGGCTAACACTTCCTAGGTTGCATTCATGCCTTGCGATCATGCAACATGCATACAGTAGTAAACCACCTCTCGGCGTGAATGCCACGGCTTCTAAGGCTAGAACGCATGTGATAAATATGCGGTAAGTCTGCAGGGTTTACACATAAACCTCTATTTTTATTTATGCGATGACAACAAGACATTCACACAAATATGCGACCGCATAATATCATTCCTATTTCTAGGATGCATGCGATGCAAGTTTACAAATAGAGCTTATTTCTAAGTCCTTATTTCTTGTTTATGTAGGCCTAATCTTGCTCTTTCAAGTCAGACTCTAACCTAGCTCTTTCGAGACATTAGGTTGTTTCTTTAGATTCTCTCTCGAGCAAGTCTAAAGGGATGTTTCGCACAGCATAAAACAAGACAATCGAAAGCAATGAACTTCCTATATCATGTTAGCTTAGTTCCTCTCAACCCATTCAACTAGTTTAGCTACTCATGTGTATTAAGAGAGTGAGCAAATGTAGAAATATAACTTCCATTGAATAGATAAAAGATGAAGTACAGAATAATAATGCAAGTATAGTAAAGAGCCCAGAGAAATTTCTTGCCACCAAGTATTACACTGTTCTACTCGTGCTCTAAAGATATTCTCGCTTTCGCGAGAGTCAACCCGCTCTCTGCTCTTATGCCCTAAGGTCCTCTCTCGAGCTGCCTTGGACGATCTTCGGCGTCACCACTCTTCTCTAGCTTCGCCGTGAAAATGGAAAAGGAAACTATGAATAGAGGCGTGAACTAAAAATAGTGAACTAATCAACTACTTAACCTCTTCTCTGAAGAATGCACTTGGTATTTATAGGGCATCAAAGATGAAAGATGACTTCTCTCTTCTGGTTGTACAGATGGGAAAACTTTAATTCCTGACTGATAGCCGAATAGTTGTCACTGATAAAGCTGGATGTACTTTATGACCGTTATCGACTGTCAACTTAATTTGGATTCGACTTCTGCCAACTTTCCGTCCCATCGATCTTAATTGTCCTTTCGTCTGGATGCACCCACCATGTTGCGGTGATTCTTCTTGGGTGGATGTTTGCGAGCATGATCAACGCAAAGTCTTGCAGTAAAGTTGCACTCGACCGGGTGGTCAGGTTTCCGCGTTTGCTTTCATTTCCTGCATTAGCTACAAAGATAGAATATTGAGTGCATAATTAATAAAAAATAATGGGTTAGCTAAGATTCGACATGCTGATCGACGCAAACTCCTATTCTCGTGATTCCTATCATGATCGACGCAAACTCATATTCTCATGAATTCCTATCATGATCGACGCATATTCTGCCTAACAACTTTCATAATTCTAAGTAAAAGGTCTAAGATGACATGCATTTCTGCATGTCATCAGGAACTCAGCTACACAAGATGGAATTCACTCCTTCCCCGAGGCAGGGGTAAGTAGATAGATGGCTCTCTTAAGGCTGATTCCGGGGCTTGAATGATGTGGCACCACACACCTTCTCTTAGCCCGAAGGTGTTCACACATACTTGGACTATGTTGTATTGTTCATTAGAGGAATCAATGGTACTTAAGGAGTGAGATGTAACTACAGGGGCAAAACGGTATATTGGCCCAATTGTACTTACGAGCATCTGAAGGGTCATCGTACTCATGATTGGTTATATTGATGGACACAGAAATATATCTATGGTAAGAAGAGTTCAGTTGTTGGTCTTTAGTGGAATCACTGACAGTAAGGATAGTGGATATCGTGGCTAAAGAATTTAGTCAGCTATTCACGTACCGTTGGAGCTTCGAGCCACAAGTCTATTAGGTCACCTTGGTAGCTTGGATAAATCGGAACCAGTGCTTAGGTTATTTGAAATGTTGAAATTGACAAAGGAAGTTCAATTATATATGATATAATTGGATTGGTTAATTATATATGATATAATTGGCTAAATGTATGAGATACATTAATTAGAGGGAAATTAGATATAAATATGATTTATATCAAGTAGAGGAGAAAAAACATATAGTAGATATGTGATATCAAACTATAGGATATAAATATAATATGATTATATTAAATAATTATTAATTAATTAATTATATGATAATTAACTAATTTGTCCACGTTCGAACGTGGGAAGTGGCTGCGTTGGTTATGGTAACCGGCAGGTTAAAAATGAAAATCGTTTTCATTTTTCACAATCGTGCATTCATTTTTTCGTCTGCGCCCAAAAGAATACGTGAAAGCGATCGCGAGAGCCTATACGATAGAAGCTTGTCCATCTAAACGATCTTCTACCTCACATTTCTCAAAACGTTCGTATACGTTTTTCCTAAACGATCGTTCAGCCTTTCATACACACGTTATAGCTCTACCATACGAAAAGCATTTTCGC
Organism: Benincasa hispida; assembly: GCF_009727055.1. Lineage (NCBI taxonomy): Eukaryota > Viridiplantae > Streptophyta > Magnoliopsida > Cucurbitales > Cucurbitaceae > Benincasa > Benincasa hispida. The sequence continues at coordinate 86,288 of NC_052355.1, forward strand.
TATACGATAGCACAGTTAT
>NC_052355.1:87494-138738 GCF_009727055.1 Benincasa hispida
CATCTCCCACTTGCTTATTGTCTACACAACGCGTTGTCCTCCGTCCTCTACCAAACTCACCAAAGCCCACTCTTTGGGTTTTCATGCCGAGGATACTTGGGTTTCACTTGTGGTGGTGTCGTCCTCGCTGCAATGTTTGTGTCGTAGTGATCGTGCTGTTGCAATCGACATACTAGCCAGGTGTTGGTAGATCCGTTGGAGGGTTTCCGCTGCTTAGGGTTCAGACGTGCGAAGAGAGTCTTCATTTGGTATGAACCCTTTCCTTGTTATTCATTGTGTTTTGAGCATGCCGATAATTAGGTTTATATGCATAACTATCAATATTGAATGTATATCTTTTGTGTTTCGATCATTGTGAAATCAGAGCGCTCTGAACCCGCTCATGGAACTCTCGGTATGAGATCCTTCAGGTACATTATTACTTTTTGCTAAAACTTGACTTTGTATTTAGTTACAATTTGCTAATTAGAATTTGTTTGAATTTTATCAGCATGTCGAATTTTAGTATATTCACTTCTGATGTACATAACAGTAAAATCAAATTGACAAACAAATTACTACCGGTTGATTATACCAGAAGAGTTTTAACAGAGGACTGTCCTTTATCTCCCAACTCATCTCAAATTATGAATTACGTAGATGAGAATGCTGAATTCGAACAACAAGATAAATATGATTTACTTGTTATCGAAGCATGTTTAGTAGAAAACGATAAAATCTGGATAATTGATTTAGGTGCCGCTAATCATGTATGTACTATCTCATAGAAAATAAGTTCCTGGAAACAGTTGACAGGAGGTGAAACAATTTTTAAGGTAGGGACCAAGGAGATTGTTTTAGCCAAAGCAGTGGGAGATATGAAGTTATTTATAGGAGATAAGTACATTTATTAGAAAAATGTATATTATATTCCTTCTATGAAAAGGAATCTATATCTGTCTCCTGTTTGCTAGAACAAAATTATAAAATTTATTTTGAAAATGGTGAAGTGTTCATCAAAATGGGTAATAAACAAAATTGCTTTGCAAAATTGGAAAATAACTTGTACATGTTAAAACCAACTAAGGTCAAAGTTGTTTTGAACATAGAGATGTTTAAAATTGTTGAGACTCATAAGAAGAGGAAGATTTCTCCAAATGCCTATCTTTGGCACTTAAGATTGGGCCACATAAATCTCAACACGATTGAGTGATTGGTTACGAACGATCATCTAAATAAGTTGGAAGTCAGTTCATTACCACCATGTGAGTCTTGTCTTGAGGGTAAAATGACAAAAAGATATTTTTCTGAAAAAGGTCTTAGAGCCAAAGAACCCCTAGATCTTATTCACTTAGACCTTTGTGGGCCTCTAAATGTTAGAGCAAGAGGAGGGTGTAAATATTTCATCAGTTTTATAGATGATTATTCTAGGTATGGGCATGTTTACCTAATACACCAAAAATCTGAAACTTTTGAAAAGTTCAAAGAGTATAAGGCCGAGGTTCAAAACCAATTAGGTAAAAAGATTAAAACGCTTCGATCGAATCGGGGTGGTGAATATATGGACATAGAATTCCAGAACTATTTAATAGAACATGGAACTCATAGCCCCTGGCACACCTTAGCAGAATGGTGTGACTGAGAGGAGAAACAGAACCTTGTTGGACATGGTTTGTTCCATGATGAGTTACGCTCAGTTACCAAATTCTTTTTGGGGACACGTAGTTGGGACTGCAATGTATATTTTGAACATGGTTCCCTCGAAAAGTGTTTCTAAAACACCTTACGAGCTCTGAAGAGGACGTAAAGAAAATTTATATCACTTTAGAATTTGGGGTTGTCCAGCACATGTGTTGGTGCAAAATCCTAAAAAGTTGGAATACCGTTCAAAAGTATGCCTATTTGTAGGCTACCCAAAAGAAACTAAAGGTGGTCTCTTTTATGATCTTCAGGAAGATAAAGTATTTGTATCAACAAATGCAACCTTCTTGGAGGAAGATTATATAAAGAACCATCAACCTCGTAGTAAGCTAGTAATAGAAGAAATGTCTAGAGAAACGACAAATGTATCAACAAAATTTGTTGATCGAGCAGGTCTTTCAACAAGAGTTGTTCATAGAGCAGGTAAGTCAACAAGAGTTGTTGATGAAACTGATACTTCACATCCTTTTGAAGAGTTGAGAATGCCTCGTCGTAGTGGGAGGATTGTGCAATAACCTGACTGATACATGGGTTTAACTGAAACTCAAGTCATCATACCAGATGATGGTTTAGAGGATCCATTGACTTTTAATCAAGTAATGAACGATGTGGACAAAGACCAATGGATTAAAGAAATGAAATCTATGTATTTCAATTCTATTCTGGATCTTGTAGATGAACCAGAAGGGATAAAACCCATTGGTTGCAAGTGGATCTACAAGAGAAAACGAGACCAAGTTGGTAAGGTACAGACCTACAAAGCTACACTTGTGGCAAAAGGGTTTACCCAAAGAGAGGGGTTAGATTTTGAAGAAACCTTCTCTCTAGTTGCCATGATAAAGTCTATTAGAATACTCTTTTCCATAGCCACATTTTATGATTATAAAATATGACAAATGGATGTCAAGACAGCTTTTCTGAATGGCTATCTTGAAGAGAGTATCTATATGTCTCAACCAGAAGGGTTTATACAACAAGGTCAAGAAAAAAAGTTTGTAAGCTTAATCGATCCATTTATGGATTAAAACAAGCTTCTAGATCCTGGAATATGAGATTTGACACTCCGATCAAATCTTATGGCTTTGAACAAAATATTGACGAACCATGTGTCTACAAGAAAATCGTCAACAAAACTATCGCTTTTCTGGTGTTGTATGTTGATGATATTCTACTCATTGGGAATAAGGTGGATTATCTAGCTGACGTTAAGAGATGGTTGGCTTCACAATTCCAAATGAAAGATTTGGGAGAAGCACAATATGTTCTTGGAATCCAAATAGTTCGGAATCGCAAGAATAGAACATTGGCATGATCTCAAGCATCTTATATAAACAAGATGTTGTCTAAGTATAAAATGCAAAATTCCAAGAAAGGATCTTTACCTTTCAGGCATGGAATTCACTTGTCTAAGGAGTAGAATCCTCAAACACCTCAAGAGGTTAAGGAGATGAATCAAATTGCATATGCATCTGCAGTTGGGAGTTTGATGTATGCATTGTTGTGTACTCGTCCCGATATATGCTATGTCGTAGGAATTGTCAGCAGATTTCAATCTAATCCTGGTCATGACCATTGGACTGTTGTTAAAAACATTCTCAAGTATCTTCGAAGAACGAGAGATTATATGCTCGTGTATAGTTCTAAGGATCTGATCCTTACTGGATACACTGATTCTAACTTTCAGACCGATATTGATTCGAAGAAATCAACTTCAGGGTCAGTATTCACTCTGAATGAAGGAGTAGTTGTATGGAGAAGCATCAAGCAGAGTTGTATTGCGGACTCCACAATGGAAGCTGAGTATGTGTCACACCCTGCCCCTGACCACCCTCTGAGCCTAGGAAAGGGCGTGACTGCAACAGTTATCAACCCTTTGGTTGACATTTACTGCCTAATAACTCTTGCGGAATAACTCTGATACCAATATATAACTCATATATAGCGGAATGTCTTTAGGCCAAAAATTTATTAATTCAAAAACAAAACATGTTTAGAGTAATTACAACACTAGATTCATAAGTCCCAAAGCCCAAAAACCCTAGTCCTTATATGAACAACAGTAATATATGTACAATATTTATAGTAACCACCTAACAGACAGGTTACAATATCTTTATCCTTTAGTGGCAGAACAGATGCAGAGCTATCTTCTGAGGATTTGACCGCTACCTGGGGGAAAGGAAAACATTTGAAAATGGGGTGAGCTTGCTAGCCCAGTGAGTGACTTAAGAAAGATAACTATATCTCATGCAAAAGTCTCAGTAAAGAGATTTAAATTGGAATATAAACTTCTACAGTAACCTTGTACTGCAGTATAAACATTTTCCAAGCATAAAACATATAAAGTTGTTTTAATCATAAAAGATTAAAACTATTTCTCAGTTGAGAATAACCCTGCCGTGGTTAAAAAATCATCCTAACACCAACTGCTAGTCAAGAGAGAACTCTTTTGCTCAATCTCTGACCCTAATTGCCTACGTGTATGTGGCCATACTAAGTACCATCATAGCTTAGGTACTTCTGCTCAGATAACTTCTAAAATGTTCTTCAGTATTGAGCTGCTAGGATACCTTCTCAAATTTCCTTCGGTATCAAGTTGGTTCGGTACCTTCTCAAACATCCTTCAGTACCAAGTTGGTTAGATATCTTCTCAAATGTCCTTCGGTATCTAGTTGGGCAGATACCTTCTCAAATGTCCTTCGGTATAGTGTTTTAAGTAAAACTAGTCATAAATGACTTTCTCTTTAAAGCTTGTAAAGTATAACGCATATAAAAACATGGCTTTAAAGATACTAACGCATGTTGGATATATTTAACACATATAAATACCTTTTCAACAAACTTCCCACACATGCATGCATTTAAAACATAACTCATGGTTTGCTTGGAAATTACTTTGTAAAAACTAGCTGGCATGAGAATAATCTTCTTTAAAACATGCTTTCTTTAAAACATTGTAAATATTTTGTCAAATGTTTTAGTCAAATGTTTTAGTCACTCACCTCGATCGCTTAGGAACTTTTCACTCTAGAAGTTCCTTGTTTACCTCTGGCTCCCTTTTTCACCCCTAGAATCCAGATTCGACTTACAACTCAGATTGCTCATAGTTCTAAGCCTTATTTTGTGATACTTCCTTCTACAAAAATGTTCTAAATATCTCAGGAAGCTTACCCTAAAATTGGAGCTTAGAACTCCTCGTGGTTTGGCCAGAATCTCAAAATCTTCAAGACTTGCCCAAGCTTACCCGATAGCCTGACCCTTCTGTCTTCTTCTCAGTTTTCAGCCCAATCCTTTAGAGCTTTTTCTCCAGCACCTTAACCTGAAGACTAGCTTCTAGAGCTTTCAGGTGGCTTTGGAATCACTCTAAACGCATGAGTATATTGGGAAAACTCCTCGTCCCAAGTTGATGCTATTTTCCAGACTTCACTGTCCACTGCGTCCTCCTTGAAGCTCTATGATCAATGCATGGATTTTGCTCTCAACGAAATGTTTACTCAGCTTTCCCACTCTTTTTAATGTCTTTTTGAATTGTGATCTGAAAAGAAAATCATTGGCTCTATTTATAGGCATCCAAACATTCTCTAAGGTTGACAACTCCTACTTGGCTGCATGTCCAAGTGTTTCTTCCTCACACTACCAACACAACTTTTGATCAACGAAATCTAAGTGTCCTTCTCCTACATAGCCAACGCAAGGGGGCTCAATTTGCATGTTCTCTTATGCAACGACCTCAAATGCTTAAGGCTTAAGGTTTCCTCCCAAGAAGACACATGTTTGATGACGTCCTCTAGGTGAGCTCATCTTTCATATGCGTCCACAACCCTTGGATGTTCAATGCATAGTGCCAACAACGCATAGTCTATAATCAACGCATAGCAAGCAAACTCACTTAGTCACCGCAAGTCCTAACCATCGCAAGAGCCAACCACCACCAATGCATAGGATGGCCACTCGTCTTCGATGCATGGCTCACTAGGTATCACCGCAAGGCTCGCTCGGCATGGGCGCATGGCGCTCGGCATAGGCGCTGGTCACCGATGCATGGGCGTGATGCATGGGCGCTGGGCATCGCTCGCAGGGCTTGCTCGGCTGCATGGGCGCTTGACAGGGCACTCGATGCATGGCCACTCGGCAGGGCGCTCGATGCATAGGCTAGGCGCTTGGTAGAGGCACTTGGCAGGGGTGCTCGACGCATGGGCTGGGCGCTTGGCAGAGGCGCTCGACGCATGGGCTGCGTGCTTGGTAGAGGCGCTCGACACATGGGCTGGGTGCTTGGTAGAGGCGCTCGATGCATAGGTGCTTGGCTGGGCGCTGTGCATCTACATATGCCACCCTTCCAACGCATGCCATGTAATATACACGCTCTCAACATTAAAAGCGGTACTAAAATATAACTTGGTTTCCATAGATTTTTGCAAACTAGGCCAAAACTTTGATGTAAACCTGGAGTCTCGATTTGATACAATTGAAACTGGAGCTCCAAGCTGACTCACAACTCGATCAACATACAACTTAGCTAATTGGTCTAGGGTAAAGGTAACTTTAACAGGTAAAAACTTAGCTATTTTTGTCAATCTATCCACAATTACCCATATACCATCATAGCTCGCTGGTGTCCTAGGTAATCTAAACAGGAAATCCATCGTAATATGCTCCCACTTCCACTCTGGTACTGGGAGTGGATTAAGTAATCATGTTGGCCTCTATCTGTCTAGTTTAACTTGTTGACATATTAAACCCCTGTCAACATACTCCACTATTTCTCTTTTCATACCAGGCCACCAGTACGATCCCTTTAATGCTCTGTACATTTTCGTACTGCCCGGATGCATAGCATAGGCCGAACTATGTGCTTCTTCTAGAATAACTTGTTTAAGTGCTAAGTTATTAAGTACGCATACCCTACCTTCTTTTAATAGCACTTTGTCGGCTCTTAATTGGTAGTCCGTCCTCACTCCTTTACCTGCTTCTTCAGCTAACTTCTGAAGATCGGAATCCTTTAATTGTTCACGTAGAATATCTTCTACGAGAGTAGGATGCACTTGAAATGAAGCTAGTAAACCTCCTGTTTGACTAGCTGATAGTGTTACCCTAGCATTATACAACTCATGAACCAGTGTACCCTTCACTGAATTGATACTAGCCCTAGCTGATCTAGTTTTTCGACTTAGAGCATCAACTACCACATTTGCTTTACCTGGGTGATAGTCAATTGTGCAGTCATAATCTTTGATCAACTCGATCCATCTTCTCTGTCTCAAGTTCAGCTCCTTCTGATCAAAGATATACTTCAGACTCTTAGGATCTGTGAATATATGACAACGCTTACCAAACAGGTAATGTCTCCACAACTTTAGGGCTAACACAACTGCTGCTAACTCCAAATCATGCGTAGGGTAGTTACATTCATGCTTCTTTAACTGTCGAGAAGCATAAGCTACTACCTTTCCCTCCTACATCAGCACATGTCCTAACCCTTGTCGAGATGCATCACAATAAACCTCAAACTCTTTACCTGGTGTAGGTAGAGTTAATACTGGTGCTGAAACTAACCTCTGTTTCAACACTTGAAAACTATGTTCCCATTTTGGCGACCACTCAAACTTCGCATCTTTTCTGGTCAGGTTTGTTAATGGTAGAGCTATCTTTGAAAAGCCCTCCACGAATCTCCTATAATAACTTGCTAAGCCCAGAAAACTGCGTACTTCTGTTACATTCAGGGGTCGTTCCCAGTTGACTATTGCCTCTATCTTTTGAGAATCAACGCTAACTCCATCAGCTTAAACTATATACCCAAGGAATATGACTTGGTTTAACCAAAAATCACACTTACTAAATTTGACATATAACTTCTTTTCCCTTAGCATTTGCATCACCATCCTTAGATGTTCTGTGTGCTTCTGTACACTACAAGAATACACTAGTATATTGTCTATAAAAACTATCACAAACTGATCCAGATAATGATGAAATATCCTATTCACTAAATCCATAAATACCGCAGGAGCATTTGTCAATCCAAACGGTATTACTAGGAACTCATAATGTCCATACCTTGTTCTGAATGCAGTCTTTGGGACATCTGTGTCTTTCACCTTCAATTGGTGATAACCCGATCTTAAATCTATCTTAGAGAACACTGTGGCTCCCTTTAACTGATCGAAGAGATCATCTATACGAGGCAATGGGTACTTATTCTTAATGGTCACCTTATTCAACTGTCTATAGTCTATGCATAATCTAAGAGTATCGTCTTTCTTCTTAACAAACAAGACTAGCGCTCCTCAAGACGACACACTGGGTCTAATGTACCCCTTATCTACAAGTTCCTGTAACTGAACTTTTAACTCCTTCAGTTCTGTTGGTGCCATCCTATATGGTGCCAGGGATATTGGTGCTGTACCCGGGACTAACTTAATAGTAAACCCTATTTTCCTGTCAGGTGATAAACCTGGTAACTCTTCAGGGAACACATTTAAGAATTCTTGTACCACAGGTACATCCTCAGGTCGCAGTTTCTGATCCTATGAAACTGACACATAGGCTAAATAGGCTTCACATCCCTTACTCAGCAATTTCCTAGCCTTCACTGCTGATATTAAACTTCTAGGAAGTATTCTTTTACTTCCTACCAGGGTTATCTCTTTTTCACCTGGTTTTCTAAACACTATTTCTCTCCTAAAACAATCCATAGTGGCATAGTGTTTACTTAGGAAATCCATACCTAAGATAACATCAAACTCTAGTAATTCCAATGGAATCAAGTCAACCCATAAACTCTGATTTCCAAGAATTACTTCACAATTCCTATAATACTCATGTACCACTAGAGTATCTCCTACAGGCGTAGAGATAAACAAATCCTCATTCATACGCTCAGGCACTTTATCTATATATAATGCACACATGCTAGATATGAATGAGTGCGTAGCACCAGGATCAAATAATGCATAAGCGGATTATTTACATAAAGTTATCATACCAGTTACGACATCTGGAGCCTCTTCCGCTTCTTGGTGTGTCATAACATATACTCTACCTTGCTGCTGTTGTTGCTGTTGTTGTTGCTGCTGGGGTCGTCAAGCTACCTCTTTCTGCTTAGTTGCACCGGATCCCTCACCTCTAGTTTCCGTCGCTCTAGGTTGGTCTACAATCTGGGTAACTCCTCTTTGTTCACTCTGTACTCCATGACCTAGCTGAGGACAATCTCTCTTGAAATGCCCCGCTTGTCTGCACTGGAAACACACATTCCTATTTCCATAACATACTCCTGTATCTGTCTCTTATACACATCTAGATGTGTATAAGAGACAGACAACATACTTCTGTATGGGGCCTACCATAGTTTACACAAAGTGGTCTCCTTCTTGTACTAGCTACTGACTCGCTAGCACAACCTGATACTGATCTACTACTCGGTCCAGCTGTAGGTCTTGACCTCTTTCGACTCGAACCCTGTTGGCTCGTGCCTCCAAAACTCCTTATACCCGACTATCCAGAGAACAGGGGTCTAAAACTCTTGCCTCTCGTTTCTCCAGGCATCCTAAACTGTCTCGCATTTGGCTGGAGTATATCTTCCTTCGCTACACTCCACTCAACTCTGATAGCGGTCTCCACTAACTGAGTGAAATTCACCCAATTAGATGTAGAGGTAATGGGTGTACGTTTCTTTCTTATTAGGCCATTCTCAAATATTCTACACCTCTCTTTCTCTTCCACAATGATCAGAAGGGCATACTGAGATAACTCAGTAAATCTTTGCTCATACTCAGCAACCATCATCACTCCCTGAGTTAGCCTAAGAAACTTCTCCCTCTTCGCTTCTTTAAAAGCACTAGGGTAGTATTTATCCTCAAATACTTGCCTAAACTCAGGTCAAGTCATAGTTTCTGAACTACTCCTTCTGGCCTCTATCACGTTCCACCACTTCTCAGCCCCTTTATGCAGCAAGAATGCCGCTAACTCAACCTTACGGTCCTCAGGGCATCTCATAACCTTAAAACATTTCTCAATCAAGTCCAACCAGACCTCAACATCTACTGGATCTGTGGCTCCATCAAACATCGTGGCACCTAAAGCTTTCAGCCTCTCGACGTCAAATTTCTTTTCTGGATCGGTCTGAATTGATCCTACACTCATCGCCAATTTCTGAGTGATACTATCAAACACTCGATCCTCCATCTGGGGATCTACATCTACCCGTGGGGTACTTGACTCATTTGCCAAAGTCGCTTCTTGCTCAACTGAGTCTCTAACTCTTTTGCCCTTCGAATCTGGGTCCCGTCTAGCTTCAAGACCTCCATTGGTAGGGTCAACATTCCTCTCCTCAGTCTGTTTGCTCAACCTGCCACTTCTCCTCAACATCTTTGCCTAATTATTAAGTACACATGTTAGGGACTTACTTATGGGACTTAATCTAATGCTGAACTCTCTCTTTCACCCAAAGTCTTATACTTTAATACTAAGCTAGTATAAACTAATTCTTTAACCTTCCCAGAAACTTATGCTTTGATAGCAAGTTGTCACACCCCGCCCTAGACCACCCTCTGAGCCTAGAAAAGGGTGTGACTGCAGTAGTTATCAAACCTTTGGTTGACACTTACTGTCTAATAACTCTTGCGAAATAACTCTGATACCAATATATAACTTATATACAGCGGAATGTCTTTAGGCCAAAAATTTATTAATTCAGAAACAAAACATGTTTAGAGTAATTACAACACTAGATTCATAAGTCCCAAAGCCCAAAAACCCTAGTCCCTATATGAACAACAACAACAACATGTGTACAATATTTACAGTAACCACCTAACAGACGGGTTACAATATCTTTATCCTTTAGTGGCAGAATAGATGCAGAGCTATCTTCTGAGGATTTGACCACTACTTGGGGGAAAGAAAAACATTTGAAAATGGGGTGAACTTGCTAGCCCAATGAGTGACTTAAGAAAGATAACTATTTCTCATGCAAAAGTCTCAGTAAAGAGATTTAAACTGGAATATAAACTTCTACAATAACTTGTACTGCAGTATAAACATTTTCCAAGCATAAAACATATAAAGCTATTTTAATCATAAAACATTAAAACTGTTTCTCAGTTGAGAATAACCCTGTTGTGGTTAAAAAATCATCCCAACACCAACTGCTAGTCAAGAGAGAACCCTTTTGCTCAATCTCTAACTCTAACTACCTACGTGCACGTGGCGATACTAAGTACCGTCATACCTTAGGTACTTCTGCTTAGATACGTTCTAAAATGTCCTTCAGTATCGATCTGTTAGGATACCTTCTCAAATTTCCTTCAGTATCAAGTTGGTTTGGTACCTTCTCAAATGTCCTTCAGTACCAAGTTGGTTAGATACCTTCTCAAATGTCCTTCGGTATCACGTTTTAAGTAAAACTAGTCATAAATGACTTTCTCTTTAAAGCATGTAAAGTATAACACATATAAAAATATGGCTTTAAAGATACTAACGCATGCTGGGTATATTTAACACATATAAATAGCTTTTCAACAAACTTCCCACACATGCATGCGTTTAAAACATCTCGTGGTTTGCTTGGAAATTAGTTTGTAAAAACTAGCTAGCATGAGAATAATCTTCTTTAAAACATTGTAAATATTTTGTCAAATGTTTTAGTTAAATGTTTTATTCACTCACCTCGATCGCTTAGGAACTTTTCACTCTAGAAGTTCCTTGTTTACCTCTGGCTCCCTTTTTCACCCCTAGAATCCAGATTCGACTTTCAACTCAGATTGCTCATAGTTCTAAGCCTTATTTTGTGATACTTCCTTCTACAAAAATGTTCTAAATATCTCAGGAAGCTTACCCTAAAATTGAAGCTTAGAACTCCTCGTGGTTTGGCCGGAATCTCAAAATCTTCAAGACTTGCCCAAGCTTACTCGACAGCCTAACCCATCTGCCTTCTTCTCAGTTTCCAGCCTAATCCTTTAGAGCTTTTTCTCCATCAGCCCTACCCTGAAGATAACTTCCAGAGCTTTCAGGTGGCTTTGGAATCACTCCAAACGCATGAGTATATTGGGAGAACTCTTCGTCCCAATTTGATGCTGTTTTCCGGACTTCACTGTCCCCTACGTCCTCCTTGAAGCTCTATGATCAACGCATGGATTTTGCTCTCAACGAAATGTTTACTCAGCTTTCCCACTCTTTTTAATGTCTTTTTGAATTTTGATCTGAAAAGAAAATCCTTGGTTCTATTTATAGGCATCCAAACATTCTCCAAGATTGACACCTCCTACTTGGTTGCATTTTCAAGTGTTTCTTCCTCACACTACCAATTCAACTTTTGATCAATGAAATCTAAGTGTCCTTCTCCTACATAGCCAACGCAAGGGGGAATTTGCATTTTCTCTTATGCAACCACCTCAAATTCTTAAGGCTTAAGGTTTCCTCCTAAGAAGACTTATGTTTGATGACGTCCTCTAGGTGAGCTCATCTTTTATATGCATCCACAACCCTTGGATGTTCAATGCATAGTCTATAATAAATGCATAGCAAGCCAATTCACTTAGTCACCTCAAGTCCTAACCATCGCAAGAGCCAACCACCACCAACGCATAGGATGGCCGCTCATCCTCGACGCATGGCTCATTAGGTATCACCGTAAGGCTCGCTCGGCATAGGAGCTGGTCACCGATGCATGGGCATGAGCATGGGCACTGGGCACCGCTCGCAGGGCTTGCTTAGTCGCATGGGCGCTTGGCAGGGCGCTCGATGCATAAGCTGGGTGCTTGGCAGAGGCGCTTGGCTGGGCGTTGTGCATCGACGTATTCCACCCTTCCAACGCATGCCTTTCCCGCATCCTCGCCTACCCTTGTGCCATCCAACCTTCCAACGCATCACTTCAACTTTCCTTCCTTCAGCCGCATGGCCGCATACCATCCTTCCAACGCATCCATCGCATCCAACGCATCCATCATCCAACGCATCCAATGCATCCAACGCATCCATCATCCAATGCATCCAACACATCCATCATCCAACGCATCCAATGCATCCAACATATATGTTTATACTTAACCAATTTTCCAATTTTCCCCCAAAAGTCAAGCTTCCAAATACACACTTTTCTTCTAATTTTTCACCCTTTTCTCTACCATCACACACTAGTTTCCACATCAACCTACTCACCACACTAGTCTCAGTAGGGAACATACTCAAGTAGAGAAATTAGGATTCGGGGTTCAAAGTATGTAGTTGCAAGCGAAGCAGCAAAAGAAGCAATATGGCTCAGAAAGTTCTTGACAGATCTGGAAGTAGTTCCTAACATGCACCTGCCTGGCACTCTCTATTGTGACAACAGTGGAGCAGTTGCAAATTCAAAGGAACCATGAAGCCATAAAAAGGGAAAGCATATCGAACGAAGTACCATCTCATCATGGAGATTGTTACACAGAGAAGACGTCATTGTCACTCAGACTACTTCCCAAGACAACTTACTGATCCGTTACGAAGGCCCTTTCGGCTAAAGTGTTCGAGGGTCACCTAGTAGACTAGGTCTACGAGTTTGTATCACTAGGAAAAGTGGGAGAATTGATGGGTATTGTGATGCCTAGTTTATTGTATTTGTACATTTTATTCTCCCCAATGTAAACTCAACATTGTTATATATTATATATATATTGATTCCACTAGATTTTTAGTCCAAGTGGGAGTATTATTGGGTTTTATGTCCTAAACACTCTCAGTTGTAAAATGATAAACATTCTATTATCAATATACTTGTTATTGATTCATAAATTGTATGAAAGTCTAAATCCCATAAACTAAGACCCATGACTATTGTATGAGTACTTGAACTTTATGTGAGACTATAAGAGTGGATCGGTTTGAGTAAATAGTCAAAATGATCTATAGTACATGAATGAAGGTTGGGAACCTTATTTCTGGAACACAATTGGATGCAACCTACTTTATAGTTGTTACAAAGAGTTTTAAAGTTAACTACATATAGATATGATCTAATTCGTACATTTATGACATGGGAGTGGGGGCATCCTATGCAATGAGTTTGCATAAGATCAGGACCAGAAGAATAAGTCACTTTTACATTTAAATTGCTGTTTACTATTTAAGACTGACTATTTCACCTAGATGACCTAGTAACTGGATCTTTAATGCTGAGCTAACTATGAACTCCTGTTTATTCGGGATTGCCCTTAGATTTGATAGTTGAGGTTGGCTCAGCAACGCGACTCAATAGACTTCTATTTCAGGGTAAGACGGATAGATAGCGTGAGTATAGGTATACAAGATGGATTCACGCCTACCGATTTAGGAATGGGAAAAGATATGTTCTCTCAAAGTACTGAATCCAGGTCTTGAACAAGGGCCCCACCCTTCTCACTGGGTTGAGAGAGTTGTTGGTGAATTGATCACAAACTAGTTGTTCATTAGAAGATCAGTAGGACTTGAGGGAATAAGACGTAATCTCGGGGTAAAACAGATATTTGAGCCAATTGTTATTATGAACAACCTGTGAAGGGTCGACTTGCTGATTCTGGTTAAATCATGTGGACATAATATATCTACATGAGGGAGTGCAACTTATGGGCTTTAGTGGAATGACCCATTAGTTAACGAATGGAGATTAATTTGGTCTAATGAGTTTAGCTAATTAATCTTGGATCGTTGGAGCCACTGATCTATAGGTCCGTGAGGTCCTCCTACTAGCTTCGTAACGGACTAGCTCTAGAATAGCGGTGATAAGTTATTTGAAACGTTCAAATAGAATTAAAGGGAATTGATAATTATATGAGATATAATTAATTAAATGGTATAGGAGAAATTTATATATTTAAATATGATTAAATATATAAAGATGGATATGGTTAAAATTAATTTAATATTTGTATATTAAATTAATTAATTAATTAATTTATGAAATTAATTAATTTTCATTTTTTAAAATCTAATAGATTTTTTAAATCAAAATTGGTTTTTGGATAAAATTGAAAAGGAAAAGAAAAACTAAACAACAATATGGAAAAAGTTTTCCATTATCCATCAACTAACTAGCTCACACTATGAAGCAGTCATTGCCTTGTCTTCTCCAAGCATGAGTTGTAACTCATGCAGCTCTTCTCTTTGTATGTTGATCTACAATATAATTAGAAGATTGGAGTGAAAACGAGCATGCATTCTACAGAATTTTGAGAGCAAATTCGGTTTGAAGAAAGGTTCTTCAACGTGGTTTGTAGTGAGCTTTTCTCCTTCACCCCTTGATTCAAGCTGTTTTTAGTCCCATAACTCAATCTTAGAGCACCAAGAGAATAGGGGGAAATCTTGAGGTAGTTCTACAACAAGATATGGAGAAGATTGCAGCTGGAGAAGAAGCTTTTGAAGAATTCTACAAGAGGTATGTTTGAAACCCATTTTTTCTGCAGAAGCATGCTTTATTTTATGCCAAAATTATGAATTTGAATGCTTAGATGATCCTTGTGCTTCCACTGCAATTGATACAATCCTACAATGAATAGTGGGTTCACAACCCCCACTATATCGAGGTTCCTCCAACACTTGATGTGGATTTAACCTACTAGATGATCCAACTTCAATGACTCTAGTGAGAGGTATTGAGGTTATTCAAACAAAATCTTATTGCGGGCTTGTGCTCCCTTATGTGGTCTTCTTCACAAAAATAGCATTTTCGATACAAATACTGAAGGAACTTTATACAGAGTATCTCTGAGCGGAAGCGGATTGTTCCAAATTACATTGTGAAGAATTACCACATTTACATTCTAACAGACAAGATATGCATTGATACTACAAAATTACTGGCATGCTTTTAACAAATAAACAAAGAAGAAGAGATAACGTACAGTTGGAACAACTTCTCCACAGAAAACTTGTTCTCTTCCAACGAACTGCTGCTCTTGCTCTCACTGAAACATCCAGGAAATCGTTTACCAACACCCGTTCGTATACTCATGAATGGCCTCCACGCAAAGATGGATGAACAATAGACCCGATATGGGAATTCCTCCATCGTAGTAAAAGAAACGAATATCTAGCGAAAGCACTCGTGAAGATTCAAGTCTCGCCATCGAATCTTAGTGCGACAATCCAAAGAGTGGCTTGTTGATTGGTAGAGGGAGGAGGATATGAAGATCGTATACAACGACCAAGCAAGTGGGAGAGAGTAGGGTCTATCATATAGACAATGCTGATCATTTAGAAGAAAGTACATGATCGTGTAGAAATAGCGCGGATCGTATAGATGATCGTTTAGTAAACGCTCGACGTTAGACGATCGTTTAGAAAAAGGCGATCGTTAGAACGAGGCGCGCGTGTATACGATCATGTAGCAACAATGAGCTATCGTATAGTCTCTCGATTTTCTATGCGATGGGCAGTATACACTTCGTGAGCGTCATATCTCTTGCAAAATGAAAACGATTTTCATTTATTCTTCAGTTACAAAACTAATTGAAAATTTCCACTATCACACGATTACGGAAAAAAACGGCGGCACAATTATCGTATAATTGTCCAATTAAAAAATAAATATAATCATAATATATTCGTTAATCTATAGTTTAATATCACATATAAACATAAGTTTTTTTTCTCCTCCACTAGATATAAATCCTATTTATATCAATTTTCCTCCAAATAATGTATCTCTATACATAAGTCAATCATATCATATATATATTAACTACTTCAATCATATCATATATAATCGAACTCCCTCTTGTCAATTTGAACATTTCAAACTGACCCAAAAGCCAATTCTCAACTTGAATCCATAATACCAAGGGGACCTTATAGACCTATGGCTCAAAGCTTAACGGTATGTGAATAGCTGCTAAACTCTTTAGCTATGAGATCCACATCTGTTAACTGCCAGGCATTCACTAAAGACCAACAGCTGAACTCTTCTTACCACATGATATTTCTATATCCATCGGATATTAACCAATCAACAGTATAATAACCTTCATAGATGCTTGTAAGTACAGTTGGAACCGATTTTACCATTTGCCCCCTGTAGATAACATCTTAAATGCTTAAGTACCATGAATCTTTCTTATTGAACAATACAACATAGTCCTACTTTTGTGGAGACCTCTCGAGCCATGAAAGATGTGTGGCACCACATCGTTAAAGCCCCGGGATCAGTCCTTAAGGGAGCAATCTATCTACTTACCCCTGCTTCAGGAAGGAGTGACTTCCATCTTTTGTAGCTGAGCTCCAACTCCCAAATTAAACGAATCCCCAAAGGTGGTAGGTTTGAGTCGACAATCAGGCTACTCGCACCCATGCAAATCAAAGGACGCCCTCAAAGGCAGGAGTTCCCAACTCACACAGGATTGAGGGCATGTTACCTTTGGTCATCCTAGTGAAGTGAAGGTCTCTATCATGAACGACGTTATATAATGTGACGTTAACACTTCGTGGTCAGATCTTATACAAACTCTTTGTATAGATGCCCTCGCTTGCATGTCCTCTCATGAATGATCAGGTTCAAACCATCTTATGCAAGTCATAACACTTGAACTATTCTACAATGCGGGGCGCATCCATAGCGTTACCAGGATAAGGTTTCCTCCTTTATCTATATACTACAGACCATTTTGGTTATCACTTAAAACATGATCCACTTGTATGTCTCCACATACATGCTTAAGTTACATAATGCACACCAAGCATTTTAGTTTATTGTTGTGTGTAAAGCAAATAAAACATCCAATGTTAAAAAACAATAAGTGAAAAAATATCATATATTATAAGTCACAAGCGTTTGTTCAAACTGGTTTACAAACTACAGGACATGAGAGTTTAGGGCATCATCCCCATAAATACTTTGTTTTCTTTCGGGTCGAAAAAAGTAACTGATAACCTGTAGAAATACAAGTTATTTATACTATTTTATTTAGATATTGCGGCCAAAAGGAAGAAAAGTTGCATCGATAGTATGGAAATTGGCTAAGAAATGCGAGAATTATAAATTTTCGTCAATATACCCACTGACGCCACTGCGATAGTAGAAAAGAATGTTTCAAGTCTGTTTTGCAGGAAATCAAGTCACGCATGCGTTCATGGCTCAAAGATAAATGAACAACGCATCTACGTCGTCTTGCGCCTGTCAATCAATAATGAAGGAGACGATTAACGCTAATGACGACGCTATGTGCAATCGATCAAGAGCTTTGCGATCAACGCAATTCTAACCGCATGCGATAATCATAAACAACACCGCATGCGAGAGATAGAATCGAAGAAGTTAAAAGAGCAACGCAATTGCGAGGATCTCAGCACTGCGTTGTTAAGTGTAGTTGTGCATTTCTGATGGGATTGATTGCGTAACAGAAGGAATATTCACTCCACCATTTCAGGAACTACCTTAACAATAAAATGGAGACCACAATGCAAAAAGTCAAAGCTTCGCCTATAAATAGCTTCTGCAATTCCATTGAAAGATATACTCGACATGGGAGAATTGATACTTGTATATACTCGATACGGGAGACTTGAATACTGATCTGAGAGAAAGACTGGTTGAGCAGTTGATCAGAGTAGATCCAGGAAGAATCAAGAGACAAGGCCGAGAGGTGAGTCTCCGGGCAAAGAATCCTTTCAATCCCCATCGTTGAAGCTCTATACGAAGGTCACTTCTACCAGGCGAGCAAACCTGAGAGGGAAGCTCTTCTCTTCATCCATTCCACATGCTGGCAAGCAAAACCTCCACCCAGATCTGTGTCAAGACGTTGACACTCTTCTGTATTTTTTTCTATCTCGTTTTCATCACTTGTACTCATCTTTTTTACTCTATCATTCACACCATGTATTAGACGCTTAATCTTAGTATTAATTGTTATGATCATTTCCATTATCATCTCTTTGTCTATTTCCGTTCATCCATGATTCACTTTCTCCATGATGTTTTCTTAATTCCCTGGGTAATAAATAAGAATTAAGCAAGTAAATTAATCTATGTTAAGGAAATAATTATGTTTAGCTAAAGCATGCTAGACGGCATCTTCACCTGTGAGAGCAGAAATGAAGATGCCATTCTGCCTATCGTGAGAGGGTTGGAAGAATGCGTTAACTAAAGCGAGAAGTACTTCCAGAGATAGAAGCAACCTTGCGTTCATCACGTTCATTCCTATTTCACCATAGATATATGGGAACGCGGCCGATCACCGAGAGGTGTACGCCAAGGGAAAGCGGAACCTTAGTTACATCTTTAACGTAGTTAACAAACTTGTGATGTTTTTACTAATCATTCTTTCTATTGCTGATTCATACATAAAGACTTGCCATCGAATACCACGATCCTTTGTATAACTTCACAGTTAGTCTCGAACTCAGTATCATGTAACATGAATCTTGTATCTTGTATCTAATAGTTTAGAAACTTTAACTTTTATCGCACTTTTATTTTATCAACGCAACTTATGTTTATCACAATTTAAATTCATGTACAAACCAAATCTTTTATTAATTGTAAAACTGGTTGCATATATCACGAAAGTAACACATTAACGAAAACAATCCTTGTGTTCGACCTTGGATTACTCTGAGAATCTTGCGTTGGAATTATACTTGGTTTCAGCGCAAGGAAACTTGTGACAATGCATTACTCCATAGCATACTACAAGCATATAGTTGACAACACATATATTTAGAAGTATTAATGCATAACACAACATCCACATTCCATTTCCATCTTTACGTCATCAAATTTATGGCAACATGAGCTTGTTGTTCATTCATCCATATTCATATTTGTTCGCATGCTGTAAGCATAAGATACATTTTAGTGTTACAAGTTTATGGCACCGTTGTTGGGTATTGAGTACGCTTGTGATATTTTGCAGGACAGATCTCTTTGTACTGACTGTTTATCGCGAAGAGCAATCTGACGGTTTATGAGTACTAGAGTGATCCAGAAATTCTAAGCTGACCCAGAGATCAGGTGTATTTTTCGCGCAAGAGCACATCAGGACCGAATTAAGCGGAGAAGAAACATGGCTAATAATAATGAGGCACCCGGAGGGAATCAAAGGGAAAATTGGCCAGCGCAAGACCCTGTATTTCTTGCTGCCGACTGCAACATCCCAATAAGGAACCATGCAGTGCCAAATTTTTATAACTTCTCGCCTGGAATTTCAAGACCCATGGTTGAGGAGAATGAAAGTTTTGAGATGAGATCAGTTATGCTTCAAATGATTCAAAATGCGGGATAATTCAGAGGTCTACAAGGAGAAGATCCGCATGCTCATTTGACTAACTTTGTAGAAATGTGCAGTGCATTCTCCATACCTGGTGTGACCCCAGAAGAACTTAGATTGTATCTCTTCCCGTACACACTGCGGGATGAGGCAAAGAGGTGGGCTCAGTCGTTAGAGCCAGATGAGATTAACGCATGGGAACAATTGGTTGAAAGGTTCATGAATAGATTCTTCCCTCCAGCCGTCAACGCAAGGAGACGAAGGGATGTGTTGAATTTCGAACATAAGGGTTATGAAACTTTGAGCATCGCTTGGGTGCGATTCAGACAATTATTGAAGAGTTGTCCGCATATCGGGATTCCCGATTGCATTCTGATGGAGACTTTTTACAATGGCTTGGATCAACCAACGCAAGCAGTTACTGATGCCTCCGCAGTAGGAGATTTAATGGACAAATCGTATACGGAAGCAAAGAGCATCTTAGATCGCATTTCGCGAAATTCAGATGAATGGTTAGATACTGGGTTTGAGGAAAGAGGTTTGGAGCAAGAAAGAGCAGAAGGTGTCATTGTACCAACTGATACAATGAACACCCTGGTAGACCAGATGACCACAATGACCTCGCTTCTTTAGACTATGGCTATTCGGCAAGGACATCTCTCTCAAGGATCAACGCAAGTCAATGCGTTGACACACGTGGCCTCAATGAATTGTGTTCAATGTGGAGAAGGACATTCAGCGAAAGTCTGCTCGTGGAATCAGCAATCCGTATACTCTGTCTACAATGAACCGTTCGGCAACACCTACAACCCTGGTTGGCCGAATTACCCAACTTTCAGTTGGGATGGGAATCACACCCAGAGGAGCCAAAGTGATCATCGGAACAGTTATCAGGGGAATCAAGGAAACCCTCTGGTCTTCATTAATCAGGATCACAACTCAGGTAATTTTCAAAGTATACAACCCTATGACCAACCGTTCTTTTCTGACACCTCTTGCAGTACCTCATCTCTGGAAACATTGGTTGAAACATTATATCGAGAAGAGCGAAGCAATAAAGCAATCACAAGCTTCCGCCCTTAGAGAGTTGGAGGAGCAGGTTGAACAACTTGCGGTTGAACTTAAAAATAAAACGTCTGGTATGCTACCCAACAGCTTGGGAGCATCGGGGCCACGTGGTAAAGAGCAATGTCAAGCAGTGACATTAAGAAGTGGCAAGACAACAGCCCCTATGCTACCTGTACCATATTCAATAACAAGACCAGTAGACTTAACCAGCAATGATGACCAATCAACCATTAATGATAGAATTACCAGTTCAGAAGTAAGTACATCTACAAGGGATGAATCTCAGCAAGACTTAAATTCAAAATCAACGCAACCTCCAGTTAGTAAAACACAGCAAGCACAGGAGCTCAATGAACAGCCAGCTACATAGGAAGTACGACGGGATCCTCCACCTTTCCCGTCAAGGCTGAGGAAGAAAGATGATAGTAAGCAATTTTAGAGGTTCCTGGATGTTCTCCAATAACTACACATCAATATTCCCTTAATAGAAGCTCTGGAGCAAATGTTGAGCTATGTGAAATTCCTCAAGGATATACTTGCTAACAAAAGGAAGATCGGGAAAAATGAAATAGTTGCATTAACATATGAGTCAATGCGCTGTTTCAAAACAACATCCCCACCAAAATGAAAGATCCTGGGAGTTTCACATTGCCTTGCTCAATAGGGAGAAAGAAAATCGAAAATGCGTTGTGTGATTTGGGGGCGAGTATAGACCTAATGCCCTTGTCGATCTTCAGGAAGCTAAATATCGACAACGTAAGACCAACCACAATTACATTACAGTTAGTCAATAGATCAATAACGCATCCCGAGGGCAAAATAGAGGATGTACTCGTGCAAGTAGATAAGTTTATCTTCCCTGCTGACTTTATCATATTAGATTATGAAGCTGACAGAGAGGTGCCTATCATCTTGGGTCGCCCATTTCTTGCAACAGGGCGGGCACTGATCGATGTACAGAAAGGAGAACTTACCATTAGGGTTGACGATCAACAAGTGAAGTTCAACATTCTCAATGCATTGAAATACCCGAGTGATATGGAGAATTGTCAATATGTTGAGGAATTGCAGGAAGAACCTTGGCACAAGCCCCTAGAAGAGTTGGAGGAAGAAGATTTTGGAATCGGTGCAATGTGGGAGCAGAATTGCACCGCAATTCCAATTGAATCAGATTTTGAAATGATCAAGTTATCTGAACGAACAATGCAACGCACTAAGCCATCCTTAGAAGAACCACCCGTGTTAAAGTTGAAGTCGTTGCCTGTGCACCTCAAATATGCTTACTTAGGAGGCAACAACACATTACTGATTATTATATCTTCCTCGCTGAGTAAAGAGAAGGAAGGTGCACTTATCCAGATCCTGAAAAATAACGCAAAAGCCTTGGGATGGACCTTAGTGGATATTTAGGGGATCAATCCTTCATATTGCATGCACAAGATTCGTCTTGAGGAAGAAAAAACGGGATCTATAAAGAGACAACATCGTTTGAACCCTGCCATGAGGGAGGTTGTGAAGAAAGAAATAGTAAAGTGGCTCGATGCAGGCGTCATTTACCCTATATCAGACAGCAGCTAGGTGAGCCCAGTGCAGTGCGTTCTAAAGAAAGGGGGAATGACAGTCGTCACCAACGACAAGAATGAATTAATTCCCACAAGGACAACTACGGGGTGGAGAATCTGTATGGATTATCGCAAATTAAATTTGGCCGTTAAAAAGGACCACTTCCCATTCCCGTTTATTGATCTGATGTTAGACCGACTTGCTGGGAATGAATTCTTTTGTTTTCTTGACGGCTACTCAGGGTACAACAAAATTGCGATTGCACTGGAGGATCAAGATAAGATAACCTTCACGTGCCCATTCGGCACATTTGCATTCCGTCGCATGCCATTTGGACTCTATAATGCACCAGGTACTTTCCAACGATGTATGATGGCAATATTTTTCAGATTTCTTGGAGGAGTCAGTTGAGGTATTTATGGATGATTTTTCAGTTTTTGGCAATACTTATGACTCCTGTTTATCTAATCTTGAGAAAGTCTTGAAGAGATGTGTGGAAACTAATCTTGTTCTGAACTGGGAGAAATGCCACTTTATGGTTGAAGAAGGAATTGTGCTAGGTCACAAAATATCGAAGGCAGGATTGAAAGTTGATCAAGCGAAAATCGAAGCAATTTCCAAGCTACCACCACCAGTAAATGTGAAAACGCTTAGGATTTTTTTGGGACATACGGGGTTTTATCGAAGATTTATCAGCAACTTTTCTCAAATCACAAGGCCCCTAAGTGCGCTCCTTGAGGCTGACCGTGAATTGATTTTGATGATGCGTGCACTGAAGCATTTTACACACTGAAGAATGTGCTCATCACTGCACCCATTCTAATTGCGTCGGATTGAACGCAACCATTTACATTGATGTGTGACACGAGTGGATATGCAGTGGGCGCCGTCTTGAGTCAGTGCAAGGACAAGGTATTGCATCCTATCTATTATGCTAGCAAGACGTTGAATGATGTGCAGGAAAATTATACAACCACGAAAAAAGAAATGCTCACAGTGGTATTCGTTGCTGGAGAAATTTCGACAGTACTTAATCAGAACAAATGTTGTGGTGTATACTGATCATTCTGCGATCAAATATCTTATGACAAAGAAGGATGCAAAACCGAGACTGATACGGTGGGTGTTACTCCTGCAAAAATTTGACCTAGAAATTAAGGATTGGAAAGGCACCAAGAACCGTCGTTGATCATCTGTCAAGATTAGAAAATTGTGAGGTTCAAGAGAAAGGAGAAGATATTGAAGAAAGATTCCCTGATGAGTTGCTGATGTCGGTATGCGTTAATGTTCCCTGGTATGCGGACATTGTAAACTCATCGTTTGTGGCCAAATACCAGAAGACTACACATACCAACAGAAGAAGAAGCTAAGACATGAAGTCAAGTTTTATTTATGGGATGACCCCTTCTTGTATCGACTTGGACCTGATCATATTTTATGTCGTTACATTTCTGAGGATGAAGTCAAGCACATTTTGGAGCTTTGTCATGAGTCCCCTTATGGAGGACATTTTGGGGGGCAGCGAATCACTACAAAAGTCCTACAGAGTGGTTATTTCTAGCCAACACTAATCAAAGATGCCCATGCTGTGCAGTGCGATAGATGCCAGAGTACGGGGAACATGTCTAGAAGAAGAAATGCCTTTGATGTCAATCTTGGAGATTGAATTATTTGATGTATGGGGAATCGACTTTATAGGCCCATTTCCGCCGTCAGAAGATCATCAATACATCTTGATCGTAGTTGATTACATATTGAAGTGGGTTGAGGCCATCGCATGTGCTAAGAATGATGTGGCCATGGTGGCGAAGTTTCTCAAGAAAAATATCTTTGCCCGATATGGAACACCACGGGCTTTAATCAGCGATGAATGTTCACATTTCATCAACCACATAATCACCAACCTGTTGACTAAATTTAACGTCAGCCATAGAGTTGCAATCGCTTATCACCCACAAACTAATGGGCAGGCAGAGATTTCTAACAGAGAGATCAAAACTATCTTGGAGAAGGTAGTCAGTACCTCCAGGAAGGATTGGTCACCCAAGCTCAACGAAGCGTTGTGGGCATATAGGACTGCCTTTAAAACTCCAATCGGCATGTCCCCATATGCCCTGGTCTTCAGAAAAGCTTGTCATCTGCCTCTCGAGTTGGAGCACAAGGCTATATGGGCATGCAAGAAGCTGAACTTTGATCTAGCAAGTGTGGGGAAAGTCTGAAAGTTGCAATTGAACCATCTGGTCGAGTGGCGAATGAACGCCTATGAAAATGCCAAGTTCTATAAGGAGAAAAACAAGAAATGGCATGATGACCACATAAACAACCGGACATTCGTCGAAGGTCAACAGGTATTACTTTTTAACGCGCGTTTGCGATTGTTTCCAGGGAAGTTGAAGTCCCATTGGTCTGGGCCATTCCACATCAAGACCATCTTTCCCCATGGCGTAGTGTAACTAACAACTGAAGATGGGAGCAACGCATTTAAAGTCATTGGTCAATGAATTAAGCCCTACCTTGGGGGGATGCATGGAGACCATCAATTTAGGCAAGCAGGATTAACCGCTTGCGGGGGATGCCATTGCGGTAACTCTGAAAAACTCTTTCAATTAGCATCCCCATATCTGTGTTTAATTGCTTTCTTTACAGCTTTCATTTACTGCTTTCTAAATTGCGTTATTTACTGCTTATTAGAATTAGCCTTTAATGCTTATGAATTTACCTTCAATTTAATTCATTTTTGTATTTCCATGTCGTGTTAAATTCTTTAGTTTGTATGCATTAGTAGTGTTTTTCTTAAAATTCTGTGAATGACTGAATGAAACACCGCAAATTCTTCCCGACTTGCGTTATTGATGAATTAAAAAGGAAAAATAAAAATTGGTATGCAACGCGATGATTGGTGCATTTTTTGATAACAAGATACACTTTGCATCCATTCTACCCAAATGCATTGCGTTGAGGGGTGTGTTGCGCTCGTATGTATTGTTAGCCCATCCTTAGCAAAAATGCACTATGTTGAGGTAGTGTTGCACTGGTAGAAGTACCGTGCGTCCGTCCTCTAGAAATGTGTTGAGTTAAGGGGTGTGTTGTGATGATACATGCATTGTTGCCCGTCCTCTACAAATATGCATTTGTGTTAATGGAAGCGTGGTGTTAATTTTTAATCGTGCACCCGTCTGAATCAAATACAAAAGACAACTTCATTCATTGTTTTCTTTGTATAGAAGCTAATTCTTTGATTCTTTGTACATGATAAAAATTTTGTATCGCATTATTTGTATTTCTTTGTATACTTAGTTAATTTTTAATACAACTGAGTAGCAATTCTTTCCATATGCCTTAGCCTCTTCTTTATCATCCTTTGTCATTATTTGCAATATTCTTGATCTTTTATTTTGCGTTATTCATTGCGCTGCCATGATGAATTATATGCGTACACTTAGTAATATTTCCCATACTTTGTATTTCTGACTAACACTTAGTTAATTTGTGGCTATAGCACTATTTTACCTTTTATCCTTCAAAATTCTACTCAAACCTTCTTTTCAAAATTTTGTCTAAGTGTTTGTCAATTCTGTCCAAACAATGCAATGAGGACCTTGCGCATCTCTAAATTTGGGGGTAGGGAAGGTCTGAGCAGATGCGATCAAGTAGATGCGGGCATTAAGAATATGCATTCATCATTAAAAAAAAATTTGAAAAAAAATTGTTTTCATACAAAACTCCAATGTCAGCGCTAGGGAAATCCCAAAACAATCCCAACCTGATAAGAGTTAAGTCGTGAAAGGAACCTGCTCGTAGTTGGATGTTCGCATGACACTTGTGGGAGAAAGCCAAAATGAAGTTGGGTTTCCAAAAACGATGCAATATGAAAAAAAGAATGAGAAGAAGAAAAATAAAAGAATATAAGAGACAACTCCTCTGACCAGCAAAAGTTATACTTAGCTGAAATTTAAGAGTTAAAGTTGAGATTGGCACGCAACCGTAGTTGGATGTTCACATGACACCCGTGGGAACAAGCCAAAACGAAGAGTGTAATCATGATCAACAGTCTCTAATAAATGATGGAAATTTGACCACCGCATCCGGATGCATCAAGTTGTTTTCGCAAGAAGAGGTAAACATTCTTTTTAAAACTAGAAAAACATTTTTTGAGTAGAAATTTGTTGTATAGAAGAATAAAGTAGGGCTTTGTTATGAATTATCAAGGATAGAAGGAAATTGCATTGTTAAGTAATGTTGCCTAGGTGGAGCATTCAAAGCAACCAATTGATGCAAAATTTAGGATAGGAATTGAGCATTATTGCCTTAGTAGAAGAAATGCTTGAGGATAAGTATATATCTAAATTTGGGGGTGTGATAACTTGTAGAAATACAAGTTATTTATACTGTTTTATTTAGATATTGCAGCCAAAAGGAAGAAAAGTTGCGTCGATAGTATGGAAATTGGCTAAGAAATGCGAGAATTATAAATTTTCGTCAATATATCCACTGACGCCATTGCGATGGTAGAGAAGAATGTTTCAAGTCAGTTTTGCAGGAAATCAAGTCACCTCATGCGTTCATGGCTCAAAGATAAAATGAACAACGCATCTACGTCGCCTTGCGCCAGTCAATCAATAATGAAGAGACAATCAACGCAATGACGGCGCATGCGACAATCGATCAAGAGCTTTGTTATCAACGCAATTCTAACCGCATGCGGTAATAAAAAACAACACCGCATGCTGAAGATAGATCGAAGATGTAAAAGAGCAACACAATTGCGAAGGATTCAGACGCGTGTACAGCTGTCAGTTGTGCATTTCTGATGGGATTGATTGCGTAACAGAAGGAATATTCACTCCACCATTTCAGGAACTACCTTAACAATAAAGTGGAGGCGACAATGCAAAGAGTCAAAGCTTCACCTATAAATAGCTTCTGCAATTCACACCATGTATCAAACGCTTAATCTTAGTATTAATTGTTATGATCATTTCCATTATCATCTCTCTGTCTATTTCCGTTCATCCATGATTCACTTTCTCCATGATGTTTTCTTAATTCCCTGGGTAATTAATAAGAATTAAGCAAGTAAATTAATCTATGTTAAGGAAATAATTATGTTTAGCTAAAGCATGCTAGACGACATCTTCACCTGTGAGAGCAGAAATGAAGATGCCATTCCACCTATCGAGAGAGGGTTGGAAGAATGTGTTAACTAAAGCGAGAAGTACTTCCAGAGATAGAAGCAACCCTTACGTTCATCACGTTCATTCCTATTTCACCATAGATATATGGGAACGCGGCCGATCACCAAGAGGTGTACGCCAAGGGAAAGCGGAACCTTAGTTACATCTTTAACGCAGTTAACAAACTTGCGATGTTTTTACTAATCATTCTTTCTATTTCTGATTCATACATAAAGACTTGCCATCGAATACCACGATCCTTTGTATAACTTCACAGTTAGTCTCGAACTCAGTATCATGTAACATGAATCTTGTATCTTGTATCATAATAGTTTAGAACTTTACTTTTATCGCACTTTTATTTTATCAACGCAACTTATGTTTATCGCAATTTAAATTCATGTACAAACCAAATCTTTTATTAATTGTAAAACCGATTGCATATATCACGAAAGTAACACATTAACGAAAAA
Organism: Benincasa hispida; assembly: GCF_009727055.1. Classification (NCBI taxonomy): domain Eukaryota; kingdom Viridiplantae; phylum Streptophyta; class Magnoliopsida; order Cucurbitales; family Cucurbitaceae; genus Benincasa; species Benincasa hispida. Next base: position 115,659 of record NC_052355.1, read on the forward strand.
AATCCTTGTGTTTGACCTTGGATTACTCTGAGAATCTTGCGTTGGAATTATACTTAGTTTCAACGCAAGGAAACTTGTGACAATGCATTACTCCATAGCATACTACAAGCATATAGTTGACAACACATATATTTAGAAGTAGTAATGCATAACACAACATCCACATTCCATTTCCATCTTTACGTCATCAAATTTATGGCAACATGAGCTTGTTGTTCATTCATCCATATTCATATTTGTTCGCATGCTGTAAGCATAAGATACATTTTAGCGTTACAGTAACCACCTCTCGTTCCTTTGGGGTAGCTTACAAATAGACACAATTTTGAAAGAGATTTTAGTTTCTTAGGATTAGCCTTAATGTTGGGATTGGTGTCCTAATTCTCTCGGGGTCTTGTTCTTTTGTAAAGATACACATTGTTTGATGAATAAAATAATTGTTATTTAATTCTGGCATTTACTCATATCCAATAAACAAAGCTCCTTGGTTATCTTATGTGATATAAAAGTGGATCATGCCTTAAGTGATAACCTAAATAGGTCTGTAGTATAAGGATTGAGGTAGGATACTTGATCCTGGTGACAGTACGGATACGACCCGCTTTGTAGAGGTTTACAAGTGTAGTAAACTACTATAGATGGTAGATCCCGACCATTCATGTGAAGACGTTCGAGCGGGTGTGTCCTATACAAAGATTTTGTATAAGACCTAGACCACGAGATGACTAGACTCTGTATATAATGCCATTGATACTAGAGACTTACATTTCACATAAACGACCATAGGTGACGACCTCAATCCTGAGTGTTTTAGGAACTCTGTCTTTGAGGGCAGTCCTTTGATTAGTATGGGTGAGATTGACCAGATTGCCAACTCAACATGCCTACCTTGTTTGGGGATTTGTCTGATTTAGGAGCTGAGAACTTAGTGGCACAAGATGGAATTCACTCCTTCCCTAAAGCAGGGGTAAGTAGAAAGATTGCTCCCTTAAGGGCTGATTTCGGGTCTTGAACATAGTGGCCACAAGTTCTCTTTGGAAGAGAGGACTCAGTCATAGTAGGACTATGACTTATGTACATTAGAGGGATCAGTGGTACTTAAGCAGTTAGATGTAACTACAGGGGCATAACGGTTATTGGCCCAACTATACTTACGAGCGATCTGTGAAGGGTTGTCGCACTTATGATTGGTTAAGATGGACACATAATATATCTGTGGTAAGGAGAGTTCAGCTGTCGGTCTTTAGTGGAGTGCCTGGTAGTTAACAGATGGTGGATCCCATGACTAAAGAGTTTAGTCAGTTATTCACGTACCATTGGAGCTTCGAGCTATAAGTCCATGAGGTCCCCTTGGTAGCTCAATGGATTCAGTTGAGGATCAGTTCTTGGTGTTGATTTGAAATGTTCAAATTGACAAGAGGTATTTTGATTATATAGGATATAATCGATATGATATATGAGATACATCTAGTGGAGGATTAATGTAAATGAGATTTACATTAAGTGCCATGAAATAGAAAAATAATTATGGTTTATATGTTTCATGAAGATGAAATATTAAAATTGTAGGTTATAAATATAGTATTATAAGTTGGTTATCATTTTATATTTATAATAATATTAATTATGGACAATTAAATCTTTTTCTCTAATAACCAATTGAGTGGAGGTTATTGGTGGTTCATGGTAACTGTGAGATAAAGGAAAATTGTTTCCTAATTTTAGTAAGTTTTTTGAAAATGTTTTGGCAAAAATTGTTTTGGAGATTTTCTCTCTCGAAAGAACATCTCACGGAAGTTGTCAAATAAATATTGTTGGATTTTATGTCCTAAAACTCGTAGTTTGTAAATTAATAAACATATTCTGTTTTGTTTTTCGATAAAGTTGTTATTGAAATTGTAATCTTGAATCTAATAAACTAAGGTCCTGAGGCTACTTAATGTAGTTTGAACTTTATGTAGTGACATAAATGTGGATAAAGTTCAAATATATAGCAAAATTGGTTTATAGTATATGAATAAGGTTGGGCACCTTATTCTGGGGATGCGGCCCACTTTGTAGTTAGTATAAACAATGTGATCCTGAATTGTTCATATAGAGATATGTGAGTGGAGGCATCTTATGCAATGAGTTTGCATAAGACTGAACCATGAAATAGTCATTTTTTATGTTCTAAATGTCGTTTTATGTATAAAACTGACTATTTCGTTAATTGATGACCTAGGTAACTTAATCTTAATCCTGAGCTAGCTATGAACTCCTGTTCACTCGAAATTATCCTTAGATCTACATAGGTGAGGGCAGCTCATCATCGTTGGCCCAATAAGCCTCCCATTTCAGGGGTAAGATCAGGTGGATAGCTGGGAACATAGGGTGCAAGACGGAATTCACTTCTACCCGTTATAGGGATAGTAGATAGCTTGTTCCCTTTAGTACTGAATCTAGGTCTTGAACAAGGGGCCCCACCCTCTCCTTGGCCCGAGAGGGATTCAGTTTATAGGTTGGACCTTAAACCAATTATTCATTAGAGGATCAGTGGAACTTAAGAAACAAGATGCAGTCTTTGGGGTAAAACGGTTTTTATGACCCAGCTGAGAATACGAACAACCTGTGAAGGATTAGCTTACTAATTATGGTTATATCAGATGGACAGAAATATATCTACAGTGAGGGGAATGCAACTATGGAACTTTAATGGAATGACCCGTTAGTTAACAAATGTTGACTAATTAGGTTAAAGAGTTTTACTGGTTAATCTTGGATTGTTGGAGCCCATGATCTGTAGGTCCATTAGGTTCCCCTACTAGCTCATATGGAATAAACTTAGAATAGTATGATAGAATAATTCGAATTGTTCAAATTAAGTGAAGAGAGAGAAACTGACAAGTATATGTGATATAGTAGTCGGTTTTCAGTTTAGAGATACAACTTTAATATTTAAATGTGATTTAAATATCAAGAATATGAATACGTTCATATTCGAAAGCTCATAAATAATGGAAATTGTCAAAGATATAAATAGTCAAAGAGTTGATCTTTTACTTTGAAAAGTCAAACTTTGACCGACCTTATATTCAAATGTGATTTGAATTTCGAGAAAATGAATGTGGATTCATGCTCGGGAGGTCAAAATTAGTAAACACGAAAAAAATCATAAAAAGTCAAAATGTTGACTTTTTGGTCAAAGTTTGACTTTTACCAAATGACTATTTTGCCCTTTGACTAAAGTTAGTGAGAAAATCCAAACTTTTGTTGGATAATTCCACTAACAAAATAATGGACTAGGTGTTGGCTTATAGTGGAGACATTAAGCCCACTTAGATAGTGGATTCTAGGTGTTGGGTTTTTATGGATTTGGATCATGCAAATGTTGCATGGTTTTTTTTCTATAAAATGGGCTTTTGAATTTGGATAAAAGATTTTTGCCATTTTTTGCAAAAAATGTTTTTCATAATTGGGCTGAAAAATTAAAAACCAAACCCAAATTCATTCTCATTTTTCATCTCTTTTCTCTCTCTTGATTTTCTTCATCCACCAGATCCCACAATCCGATTCTGAGTCCAAAGGATAGTAGGTCAATTCTAGTGGTGGTCCGGAAGAATTCAGGTCGAGATTCAACGAGGAAAAGAAAGTTTTGGGAGCTTCAAAGGTAGGGTTTCAAATATCCTATCCACTTCAATTTGCATGCTTATTTCTTTTTTTTTTAGAAGTAATTAGAGTGTAATTAGGTCCTAATTCCACTGCGTATGTCTTGTGTTCCATCAAATATGGATTTACTAAGCGACAGCTTGAGTGAGCTAAACGATTGTGTAGTGTTTTGTAAGCGACAGACACGGTACTAAGCGATAAGCTAAACGATCGCTTAGTTTTTGTTAGACGATCGCTAGCCTTTGCTAAATGATTAGGCATCAACATATACGATAGGTTTCAACCATCTCCCGCTTGCCTAGTTGTGTACACGATTGTTGTTTCCTCCATTCTTCTACCACAAACCAAGTCCAAACAGAGCCCACCCTTTGGATTCTCACACCGAGAACACCAAGGTATCCTTTTTGGTGGTGTGATACTCAACTCGACACCGTTGAGATTCTGTGGAGGTCGTTCGTGTTATTGGGGTGTTCGTGATAGAGGCGATCACAGAGTACCAGTGTGTGGTGTTCATGCTGTAGAGCGATCGTGTTGTTTGAGCGTTCGAGGTTGTTGTGTTTGAGCTTTCATGAGCAAGGAGCATGGAGACGAGTCTACAAATGTTCGTAACATTTTCCTTGTTCATTTGTAGTTATCATTCTGTAATTTTTGTATTGATTGCATAACCGTTTGTCTCTGTTTACGACTGTAATTTGTAATGTTCATACATGATTGTAATTTGGAATGATCTATTTTTCACTGCTCATGGAAATTCTCAGATTCGATTTCCTTCAATTGGTATCAGAGCCAAGTTGTTCTGATATTCCAAATTATAAGTCTGTTTTGAACTTCTTTTTATAGTCACGGTGGGTTTTGTGCATTTGTGTTTAATCGTTAAATGCATTTATGGTTGAAGTTGATGAATATTTCGGGTTTAATTGCCTTTTAGTTGAAGCTTTTTGAATTTACAAAGTGTTAATTTGTAAGGGCCCTTGTGTTTTTGGGCATAATTAACTTGCAATCGAGTCTGTAATTCAAAGAATTTGAGTGAGTCGAGTCGTTCGTGATGAAGTTTCGAAGCATGGAGATACGGTTCTCAACGAAGAAGAAGACCAAGCATTGGTCGTATCGTGTAGCCTTAGGTAAACGATCGTTGGGATTTAACTAAGTGATCGTTTAGATTTTTCTAAACGATCTTGTAGTATTTACTAAAGATCGTTTAGCTAATGCTAAGCAATGGGGTAAGTCTTTACTCTGTCGTATAGCATTGGTTGCCCGATTGCTTAGGCGATGGTATCGACATCATAGTCGTTTAGACAATCGCGGAAGGCGGGCATTGTGTGGTGCACGCTAAGCGATCGTGTACCTTAAGCTTCATCGCTTTGTAAAAGGTACACGATCGTGTAGTAATAGCTAAACAACCGTTTAGATTTTTCTAAACGATCGTTTNTCTTGTCACGTAGCCTCAGGTAAACGATCGTTGGGATTTAACTAAACGATCGTGTAGTTTTTTAAACGATCGTTAGGATTTAACTAAACGATCGTATAAGACTTGCATTGTGCGCGACATGCTAGACGATCGCAAACCTCGTGCTTCATCACATAGTAAAAGCTAAACGATCGTTTAGCTCTAAGAGCGTTGGTAAGCGATAGAGCAAAGCGTTTGTTTTATCATGTAGACGATCGCGGGGAGTTTAGTACATGATGGTTGGAGACACGATGCTTTGCCCGAGCGGTTCAAGACCCCATTTGCCTGTTTGAATCGAAGACTCCTTGTCTTTGTAATAGTTAGCTTTAATTTTTGTAATTTTAAGGCAATTTTACCCGATTCATCAACATTGGTTTATTATACATGTGATGTATGGTGCTTATATGCCAAAGTGTTTGACATATAGTTCAAAACCCACCTTAGGTTGTGCAATTATTCATGCATCATGTATTATAAATGTTAAAATCAAGCATGAAGAAATTACTTGAAAGCATACGCATGCATCATGAAATATAAGAGTTATATTTTGCATGTACTGAGCATTATCATGCATCATCCTTTTATTATAAGTGTTATAGTCTAAGGGTGAATGGACGCATGTTTTGCTTGTTTCATTGTTGTTTTGTGTAAGTGTTATATAAAAGAAGTAGCAATGAATGGATAATGAATTGAGCATGACATTTAGGTTGTTTATAAGCATTATGAATGTCTTGCATGTGTTAGCTTCGCATTGTTGTGGTTGTTTCCATTTATTAGTGTTATAAAGGAAATTAGACCTAAAATCAATAAGAAAGAGTTTCATGCAGACTTAGGGTGAACTCAAGTTTTTTAAAAGGGTTTTAAAAATTGGATTGAGATAGACCTAAGTTCAAGTGGTTCTAAAGAGTTTAGTGATCTAGATTAATCTTTTAAAATTGGTTTAATAGGATTAAATTGGTTGGAATAAAAGATTAAATTTGTTTTAAATCTATCTATAAGGGACGTTTTGTCTAAGACGGGTTCTGGCTAGGCTGGGGTTCTTAAGTTGACATAAACGTAACACCCCTACCTGGGAACCTACCTAGAAAGGTGAATTAGATAGATTTTCAATAAGCATGCGACATTTTGGTCAAAGACTCCATTAAAGAGTTTAATGGATGATGATCAAAAGTTGTTTCACTATCCAAGGTAAAAGTTACTCTTGGGAAAACCTAAAATTCACTTAGTTAAAATCTTTAGCCGTGTTTTTTCTAAGTAAGCTAAACCCTAGGTTATAAAATACTCAGTGGAGGGAAGAGATGTATCTGATATGTCTATGATTCCACTCACGTTTCTCCCCATATGTTCACACCGTGAGATTCATGCTTGGCCTTGTAGTGCCTGATGACATGCAGAAATGCATGTCATCTTAGGCCTTTTACTTAGAATTATAAAGGTTGTTAAGCAGAATATGCAGTAATCATGCTAGGAATTCACGAGAAAGTGAGCTTGCGTCGATCAACATGATGAATCTCGGCTAACTCGTTATTATGTGTTATTATGCGTTCAATGTTCTATTTTTGTAGCTAATAAAAGAAGTGGATGCAAACACGGAAATCGGACCACCGCATAGATGACCGCATGCGGAGAAACTCTCCATCGCAAAGGCGAATGCATCGATCAACGCTTAGATGTTGCGGTAATCAGCCGTATGCATCCATCACATGGGAGTTGCGCTCGTCAAGCGATTGCGGTCATCATGTAGAGTTTCGGTATTAAGCGAATGCGGTCATTGAATGATTGCGGCTATGTGATAACACATACTAATGGGATCAACGCAAGGTTGGTGGAATGAACGCATCAACGCATCTACCTTGAGAAAATCAAAAGCTGATGTTGAAATTTCACCTACCACACCGTTAGCTGCAGAGGTTCAGAAAAGGACTAACACGTCGAATGTCAGACTCAGAGAAGTCCATTAATGTTGTCGGCGATCCAAGTTCTATAAATAGAACTCGATGAGCATAAATTCAACTGGTTTGAGAATTACCCCTGCAACCCAGGGTTTTCCCTGTGATCCAAAAAAAATGCGTGAGAATATGCTTGAGAGTTCATCACCTCCTTCATTCATTCTGAGTGACGACCGGAGCCTTCGACCGGAGCTAGATCTCGGGAGAGTCAGCTCCACCGCCCATCCATGGCACCACCGACAGCCTTGACGCACATCCGCTGGAAGCAAGTCTTTACTTCCAACCGGTCATTTCATTTTCCTTTCTTTTCTTCTATTGTATTGTATAACATTTTGTGATTAAGAAATTAATACAATTTGTTTTCAATGCATGTCTTTGTTTCCTTCGACTCCATCTCCATCTTTTGTGCTTAGCATCTTTACTTTCATTGCAACACTTAGTGAGATTGCTTGGGTATCGTATACTTAGTCATGTGGATTAGGGATATGAAGCATGTAGCAACCCACCAAGAGGTGTGCGTTGCGTGAGTGTGAGAGTAACCTTATTTGCTTAGTGTGAAGCTGCGGCAACTCCTGTCTATAGACTAACGCAATGCTTGTCTATGAGTAAAGTCAGCAACAACTAACTGCCCGAGAGGGTAAGTGGTTGGTCGCATTAAGTAATGTAAGTCATTGTTCACTAGAGATAGGAATAATCTTAGGTCAGCTAAGTTCATGCGGTTACCTTGTCCTATGAGTGCATCATTCATCATTTAGATATACTTGAGAGAGTAGTCTAAAACCCAAATCTAAGACTCAAGAGAGCGGATTGGAACGTATAGGCAAGAATGGGGAACTTAGAGATAACCTCCGTTTGCTATCACACAGCGTATGCGCCCTACAGATAGGATATTGCATGCATCCAGGAAGTAGGATAAGGTGTTATGCGGCAACCATGTTCATGCGGCGAGAGCTAGTGAACGGGTTATGGAGGTCTAGGCAGGCATAAGCTTCTCGGAAATATCACAGATACACCTCATACGTCCTAGAGTTAGGTTCACGTGTGTGTAGCATGATTCATGGCTTGTGTTGACTAAGGTTGCCCTTGCGGTCACTCTTAAGAGTTGCAATGAAGACAACTCTGCATTTTTATCTCTTTTTCCATTCATTTGTTTCATGTCAAGAGTTGTCGTGTCTCTACCTCTCATGCATATTCTTAATGCGTTGTCTGTTAGATAGAAGTAGGAGTAGGATTAACTTAGCAACTCCTCCAACATTCTTTTATTTAAACCGCCACATGCACATTACCGCATTCATTTTGCTACAAGTCCCTGAGTTCGACCTCGGATCACTCGAGAAACTTGTGTTTGCATTATAATTAGCGTGAGCGCAAGAAAACTTGTGACAGGACACATGATCATCACATACATTTATTAACGCATAGTCAGTCCAACGCATGACCATCGACGCATGACTATCAATGCATATCTTAAGAACATGCATCGCATATTGCGTCCAAGGGATTTTAGTTGTTGAATAATTTGACTTATAATTTCCCGTCATCAGTGCCCTGGGAGCATCCCTCTTCAGATGGTGTTTGCATGAGTCAATATTAAGGTGGACGGAGAGAGTGTTTATAGTAAGTGGGTGAAGGGTGTGTGTCAACACGTCCTATGGTCTCTGTCATTGGTTCACACCGTGAGATCATTTTGTACTTCCTCGTGTCGCCTTTGAGCGTCCTCCTTTGGATGGGTTTTGTGCAGTTAGTCAAGATCAAGGTGAACTCTGAAAATGGATAGGGTTGCTTTAGGTTTTGCCCCAATCGAATTTTTTCCCTTCGGATTGGCTTTTTGGGACGGACCTCTAGAGCCTAAAATAGCGGGTCACACTTACGGGAGATTGTTAAGTACGTTAATGATCTCATGGCCAAATCAATGATGGCTAGTCGTTATAGGAGCAAGAATTGTTCTGGTATTAATGACTGGTTGAGAACTTCTCAATTCAGAGGACGGATAACTGACTCCCTTCGACGACTTTTTTCCTAAACCTTTGAAGCGTCATTGCGCAACTAGATGTCACATGGGATTCATATTAGTTTTGCTAAAACCTTATTGGATGTTGTTTTGTTTTACAATGGATATTTGCTTAAAACCTAACCTAGCGGCGTTTGTCTCTGTTTACGATTGTAATTTTTAATGTTCATACATGATTATAATTTGGAATGATCTATTTTTCGCTGCTCATGGAAATCTGGATTCGATTTCCTTCACTCAATCACATGTGTTGGGCAATCCCAGATTCTGAAATGATGTAAACTAGCTTTACGACCATTCCATAACTCCAAAGGTGTTCTATTAACACTCTTGGATGGAACATAGTTCAAAATATATGGTGCAATCTCCACTATATAACCCTAAAACGAGTCAGGTAAGGAAGTGTAACTCATCATAGACCGAACCATGTCAAACAGGGTTCAATTTCTCCTTTCTGATACACCATTTTGCTGAGGTGTACCAGGTGCTGGGATACTATTCCATGTTCTATCAAATAGTTTTGGAATATTAGATCCATGAACTCTCCACCTCGATCAGATCGAAATGTCTTTATTGTTTTACTTAATGCATTTTCAACTTCAGCCTTGAGTTCTTTGAACTTTTCAAAAGATTTACCCATATCTTGAATAATTATCAGTAAAAGTGATAAAATATTCATAACCTTTCCTAACTTTTACATTCGTCGGATCATAGAGTCCTAAATGTACTAGCTCTAGAGGTTCTTTGGCCCTGTGACCTTTTCTAGTAAAGGGTCTTTTAGCCATTTTCCCTTCAAGGCATGACTCAGACACAGGTAAAGAATTTTCTTCTAACTTGCTTAGAAGTTCGTTTTTCACCAATCTCTCAATCCTATTGAGATTAATGTGTCCTAACCTCATGTGCCAAAGTTGGGCATATTTTTTAGGAGAAATTTTAAGCCTTTTATGTTGAGTTAACGCAGTTTTAAACATTTTAGTGTTATGGAATGCCTTAATTGCTAACAGTCTTAGCACATACAGGTTATTTTCCAGTTTCATGGAACAAATATTAACACCATTTTTTGAAATAAAAACTTTATTTACAATAAAGTTGATATAGTACGATTATTCAAGTAAACATTTTAGAAAGATTAGGTTCCTTTTTAAACTCTAATAAAATGAATTTATTCTGTAAAGTTAAATGGAGACCTCCCACTGCCACAATCGAGACGACTTGCCTAGTTCCGAACCGCATCATCATCTCACCATCATCAAGTTTCTGTCATGAACTAATTCCCTAAAATGAAGAACAAACTAGGGGTGTTCAAAAAACCCGATATCCCGACCAACTCGGACTACCCAACCCAAACTGCAAGGGTTGGGTTGGGTTAAAAATGTTAAAAAAATATTAAATTCGGGTTGGGTCTCGGGTTACCCCATTTCAGGGTCGGGTAAACCGCGACCCGAACCCGAATATATATATATATAAGTTAAAAAAAACAATCAAATTAAAAATAAAAAAAAAAGAACCGGTGACCCAACCTGGTCCAACCTGAAAATTTTAGGTTGGGTTGGGTTGACCCTCCAAAAAAGAACTAATAGGGTTCATTATTAGCCAACCCGAATTTTTGGGTTGGTCCACAAAAATCTTCCAACCCGGCCCGGACTATGTACACCCCTAGAATAAACGTGGTTAGTGGTGCCAGAATCTATAATCCAGACAGAATCATCATTCTCCATTAAACATGTTCCCAATACAAGCAAATCATATTTACCTTGCTTGGCCTTCTTCTTTTATGGAAAGTACTTGGGGTAGTTCCTATTCCAATGCCTATCTTGGTTGCAATGGATACAGATTCCCTTTGCAGCCTTGGCTTTTTTTTAGCAACGACCAGTGGGTAAACTTTCCCCTTTCCACCTTTCTTCTTTTTCCACTTTTTGGTGCCAGAGGAAAAAGGAACAAACTTGTCCCAAAGGTCGAACCTCTGTGGAACTTTTTAGAGAATGAAGCAACATTTTCTTCACCTTGCCGTCCCTTACTTTTCATTAAGGACTGAAAGGTTTGTAGCTTGTTGAAGAGGGTGGTTAGGTTGTAGTCAATCCTATTCATAACAGCATTGCTATGGAAGTGAAGGAAATTTCAAGTAAAGATTCCAAAATGAAGCTAACTTGGATGGCTTCATCGATGACGGACCCACTCATCTCCATCATGTTGAAGTGGATCATCATGTTAAGAACATGTTCTTGACTAGATGCCCCTTCTTGCATTCGGGCATTGAAGATGTGAATGAGAACGTCATGCCTAAGCTATCAGAAGATTGTCCGAACATTCCGTTCAAGGACTCCATGATCTCATAGGCTATGAGCATGGGCTTATGCTTCTTGGCCAAGACTTCAGAAAGACTAGCCAAGATATAAACTTGAGCCTTTTCGTTTGCCCGTGTCCAATGCTCGTATGCTTCTCGAACATTTCGAGCAACATTTGGAGTTGGAATAGGAGGACAATCCTCCATCAGGACAAAATAAAAGTCATCGATTATTAGAATTGTGTTGATCGTGTTTTTTCATGAAATATAGTTTTTGCTCGTTAAATTTTCAGTGGCGAGTAGATTTAATGTTGCCGAAGTCATAGTGAAAAATGTTTGCTGAAACCATACAAATTATTTATTATTAGTCTATTTGCATTAAGCCACTAAGACAACCAATAAATTTTAGCAAAATAGTCTAGTGTACCCTAAGTGACATCTATTTTGCAATGATGTTTCAGTGAGGCAGGACAAAAGTCACTATAGGGTGATCAAGTGCTCCTACACTGAAATGAGACATTCTCAACCATTAGATAGAAACAACACCTTGTCACTGTAACTAACTGAAGGAACTCTAAATTTGGAGAACCAGTGAGTGGAAGTAGATCGTTCCAAACACCATTGTGAAAGAACATAATCATTTATAATCAAACAGAAACAGTTATGCATAAAGATAAATTACAACATGCTTTTTAACAAACATACAAGGGATCGAGTAAACAATACCTTTGAAGAACCCTTTCTTCACGTATTTCCTTGATCGATCACCAATGCATCCAATAGCACGAACTGGAAAAACCTCGATCACTAGCGAGTACAACTCGATCCTCAATCCTCTAATAGAACTGGACACCACCACTTGATTACCTTGGTATTCTCGGTGTGAAAATCTAGGAGTTGTGGGCTCTGTGTGATTTTGGATAGAGGGATGGAGGAAGTAGAAGGAGTAAGCGATCGATAAAGAACAGAATGATCGTGTAAAAGATATCAGTCTATCGCATAGACTCGATCCATGGTCAAGTACCTAATCATGACTAGCAGGATAAATAAAATGGTCGATGTGCACATTGGCGGGAATTGGGGTCATAGAAAGGTTTCCATAGATGATTGTATTGATTGATGATATGATATGCATGCTACGTGTAGCTTTTGAGATAAAGATTACTGGTTGCATGATTATATCTTTGATTGTGCATGAGTTATAATGCGAGTGTTGGCATGTGATTGATTTCCCAAAAATGATGATTTTCAAAGTGAATTTCATCTTAAAAGAACCACTCACTGGGCTTAGTAGCTCACACTCTTCAAAATGTTTTCTTAATTCCCCCCAGGTAGCAAAACGGAGCGTTCAAGGAAGAGTCCATCACCCACCACCACCAGCTAAGAATTCGGTAAACTCTCGGGGTACGACTCAGACCATGAATAGAAAGAAAATTTAATTATATGTATAGATAGATAGGGGGAATGTTGTAAACCTATTAAAAATTTATAGAGACATGGGGGACATATTGAGCATAGGTATTGTCTTAAAAGGTTATATAGTCACTCTCACGCTCCCTTCCCGGTCTTGGGGTTTAAGGCTTGGGAGGGGGTGTGACACAATCTCTCTACTTATCCCTGCCTCGAGAAAAGAGTGAATTCCATCTTGTGTATTGAGTTCCCAGCTCCTAAATCAGACAAGTCCCCAAAAAGGTAGACATGTTGAGTTGGCAATCTAGCCACTCTCACTCATACTAATCAAAGGACTGCCATCAAAGGTAGAAGTTCCCAAAACATTCAGTATTGAGGTCATGTCACCTATGGTCGTTTAGGTGAGGTGTAAGCCTCTAGTATCAACGGCATTATATAAAGAGTCTAGTCATCTCGTAGTCTAGTCTTATACAAACTCTTTGTATAGGACACCTCTGCTCGCACGTCTCTGAAGGATCTCTTAACGAAGAGCATCCATGAGCGCGTTTAGAGCTTTCCAATTTCATTGTGACTGAAATACAATACATACATTCTAACAGACAGTTATGCAAATTCACACTAATTAAAGGCATGCTTCGAACAATAAAATACAAAGGAAAGAGTTCTCATACCATTTAAAGACCCTCTTCAAACGTTGAACTGGGAAGCAGCGGAAGAACCTATACTCGAACTCTATCGCCCAACAAACCAGTCGGCTGCAGCATCACGATCGTCTATACGAATGGTAGCAACACAAACAGTCACGAACAAGTGAACAGTGGGGATGACACCACCAGTTGGAGCCCTTGGTATTCTCGGAGTGAGAATCCAAAGTATGGTCTTTGGTGTATTTTCTAGAGGTCGAAGAAAAGATAAATTTTGTAGATGATAAGCAAGTGAGAGAGAAAGAGCTATCGTATAGCTGTGTGTTTATCTTTTAGAAAAAGCTACATGATCGTGTAGGTTTTACTAAGCGATCGTTTAATAAATGGTAGACGATCATTTAGAAAATGCAACATGCTATGCGACCATTTAGGGATGGGTGTGCGATTGTTTAGGCAATAGTGTGCGATCGTTTAGACGATGAGCTACTATCGTATAGGTCGCAAGCTAGGTGATCGTTACATTTTTCACACCGATTGCGAATTTTCGAACCTTTATTGCAAAATGAAAAAAAAAATTCATTTTATTCTTCGGTTACAATAACCAACTTCGGATTCTCCCACTACGCACGACCGAGAGCAGTTTTAGGTCAATTATCATATAATTAACCAATTTAATAATTAATGAATATAATCATATTATATTATTACCCTATAGTTTGATATCACATATCTACTATAGTAATTTCTCCTCCACTTGATATAAATCATATTTATATTTAATTTCCTTCAAAATAATGTGTCTCATACATTTAGCCAATTATATCATATATAATTAACCAGTCCAATTATATCACATATAATCAAACTCCCTTTTGTCAATTTGAATATTTCAAACTGACCCAAACACTGAATCTCGACTTTATCCAAGCTACCCAAGGGATCTAATAGACCTGTGGGTTGAAGTTACAACATAGCTGATGAAACTCTTTAGCCACGAGATCCACCATTTGCTAACTGCCAAGCATTCCACTAAAGACCAACAGTTGGAATCTTTTTACCACAGATATATTTCTGTGTCCATTGGATTTAACCAATCATGAGTACGATGACCCTTCACAGATGCTCGTAAGTATAGCTGGACCAATTTACCATTTTGCCCCTGTAGTTACATCTTACTCCTTAAGTACCACTGATTTCTCTAGTGAACAATACAACATAGTCCAACTATGTGTGAACACCTCTCGGGCCAAGAGAAGATGTGTGGCACCACATGGATCAAGCCCTGGAATCAGCCCTTAAGGGAGCTATCTATCTACTTGCCCCTGCTTCAGGGAAGGAGTGAATTCCATCTTGTGTAGCTGAGTTCCCAGCTCCCAAATCAAAGAATTCCCAAAATGGTAGGCTTGAATCGGCGACCTGGCTACTCGCACCCATACAAATCAAAGGAGCGCCCTCAATGACAGGGGTTCCCAACTCACTCAGGATTGAGGTCATGATACCTATAGTTGTCCTAGTGAAGTGAAGTCTTTGTCATGAACAGTGTTATATAATGCGAAGTTAACACTTCGTGGTCAGGTCTTATACAAACTCTTTATATAGGACGCCCCTGCTCGCATATCCACTACATGAATGATTCGGATTATACCATCTGTGACAAGTCACAACACTTGTGACCATTCCACAAAGCGGGCCGCATCCGTAGTGTTACCAGGATAAGGTTTCCCTCTTTTATCTATATACTACAGACCATTTTTGGTTATCACTCAAGATATGATCCACTTGTATGTCACCACATACATGCTTACGTCACATACAGATAACCAGGGATTTATGTTTATTAGTTTGTGGTAAAGCAAATAAAACATACAACTAAGCATAATCATGATGTGAAGTAAATATCATATATTATACAACACAAGCGTTCGTATTGAAGGATATCATACCGAGAGTTCCATGAGCGGGTTTAGATTGCTCCGATTTCACAGTGACCAAAACACAAAAGATATACATTCCACACAAACAGTTATGCATATAGACCTAATTATCGGCGTGCTCAGAATACAATAATTAACAAGTAAAGGGTTCATACCAGATGAAGACACTCTTTGAACGTCTAAACCCTAAGTAGTGGAAAACCTCCAACGGATCTACCAGCACCCGGCGAGTAGGTCAACTGCAACAGCACGATTCAAATGTACACGAACACTGCAGCGGGGACGACGCCACCACAAGAGCAACCCGAGTATCCTCGGCGTCAAAAATCCAAAGAGTGGGCTTTGGTGAGTTTGGTAGAGGACAAAGGAGAACAAGTCGTGTAGACAATAAGCAAGGAGGAGATGAAACTCTACTATCGTATAGCGGAAATGCTTATCGTATAGTAGAGCTACACGATCGTGTATGAAAGGCTAAACCATCGTTTAGGAAAAACATATACAATCATTTAGAGAAAACGTGAGGCAGACGATCCTTTAGACGAATGAGCTTCTATCGTATAGGCTCTCACAATCACTTTCACGGATTCTTTTGGGCGCAGACGATAATGTGAATGTACAATTGTGAAAAATGAAAACGATTTTCATTTTTAATCTGCCAGTTACCATAACCTATGCAGCCCACTTCCCACGTCCGAACGTGGATAAATTCGTTAATTATCAAATAATTAATCAATTAATTTAATTATATTAATCATATTATATTTATATCCTATAGTTTGATATCACATATCTACTATAGTATTTTTTCCTCTACTTGATATAAATCATATTTTATCTAATTTCCTCCAAAATAATGTATCTCATACATTTAGCCAATTATATCATATATAATTAACCAGTCCAATTATATCATATATAATTGAATTCTTCTTGTCAATTTGAACATTTCAAATTAAACCAAACACTGGTTCTCGACTTTATCCAAGCTACCCAGGTGACCTAATGGACCTGTGGCTTGAAGCTCCAACAATACGTGAATAGCTGACTAAACTTTTTAGCCACAAGATCCACCATCCATTAATTATCAGTGATTCCACTAAAGACCAACAGCTGAACTCTTCTTACCACAGATATATTTCTGTGTCCATCGGATATAAACAATCATGAGTACGATGACCCTTCACAGATGCTCGTAAGTACAGCTAGGCCATATTACTGTTTTGCCCCTGTAGTTACATCTCACTCGTTAAGTACCACTGATTCCTCTAATGAACAATACATCATAGTCCAACTATGTGTGAACACCTCTCGGGCCAAGAGAAGGTGTGTGGCGCCACATCATTCAAGCCTTGGAATTAACCCTTAAAGAAGCCATCTATCTACTTACCCATGCCTCGGGGAAGGAGTGAATTCCATCTTGTGTAGCTGAATTCCCAGCTCCCAAATAATACGAATCCTCAAAATGGTAGGTTTGAATCGACGACCTGGCCACTCGCACCTATACAAATCAAAGGACCGCTCAATGGCAGGAGTTCCCAACTCATTCTTGATTGAGGTCATGTTACCTATGCTCATCCTAGTGAAGTGAAATCTTTGACATGAACGGTGTTATATAACGAGACGTTAACACTTCGTGGTCAGGTCTTATACAAACTCTTTGTATAAGACACCCCCGCTCGCATGTCCCCAACATGAATTATCAGGATCAGATCATCTGTGACAAGTCACAACACTAGTGACCATTCCACAAAGTGGGTTGCGTCCGTAGCGTTATCAGGATAAGGTTTCCCTCCTTTATCCATATACTACAGACCATTTTTGGTTATCACTCAAGACATGATCCACTTGTATGTCACCACATACATGCTTGAGTCACATACAGATAACCAGGACTTTTTTATTTACTGGTTTGTGGTAAAGTAAATAAAACAAATAATCGAGCAAAATACAAGATGTGAAGTAAATATCATATATTAACAACACAAGAGTTCGTATATACTGTTTACAAACTACAGGACATGAGACTTTAGGGCATCAACCCCAAAAATCTCCCACTTGTCCTAAAGCGAAGTGGGGTGTACAAAAAACTTAGTACAAAACAATAAACTAGGGCATAATATCCCAGTACAATTAAATCTCCCACTTGCCCTAGTCCAACCACGGGCAATCCTGTAGACCCATGCTCCATAGGTGACCCTCAAACACTGTAGCCGTGAGAGCCTTCGTAAACAAGTCAGCAACATTGTGCTCCGAAGTGATCTGCATGACGATCACGTCCCCTCGATGCACTATCTCGCAGATCAGATGATACTTCCGCTCTATGTGTTTACCGTACCGGTGACTCCGTGGCTCTTTGGAGTTCGCCATTGCTCCACTATTATCGTAATAAAAGGTAATAGGTCTAGACATATTTGGAATAATTTCTAGGTCTGTCAAGAACTTCCTTAGCCAAACGGCCTCCTTAGCAGCTTTGGAAGTCGCTATGTATTTCGCCTCCATAGTGGAGTCGGCGATGCACTCTGCTTAGTACTTCACCACATTACAGCTCCTCTGTTAAGAGTAAAGACTGACCCTGATGTGGAATTGCGAGAGTCCTTATCAGTTTGAAAGTCAGAATCTGTGTATCCTGTAAGGATCAAATCCCTCGAACCATACACGAGCATGTAGTCCCTCATTCTCCGAAGATACTTGAGGATGTTCTTCATTGTGGTCTAGTGACCCTGGCTTGGGTTAGACTGATACCTACTGACTATATCCACAACGTAGCAGATGTTTGGACGAGTATAGAGCATCGCGTACATCAAACTACCAATGGTAGATGCATATGGGACCCGTCTCATCTCCTCAACTTCTTGAGGCATCTTAGGACACATTTCCTTAGACAAAGTGACTCCATGCTTGAACGACAGTAGGCCCCTCTTGGAGTCCTACATCGAGTACTTGAGCAACATCTTGTCAATGTACGATGCCTGAGACAGTGCTAGCACTTTGTTCTTGCGATCCCAAAAGATCTGTATACCTAGAACAAACTGAGCCTCTCCCAAATCTTTCATTTGGAATTGGATCGCTAGCCAATTCTTAGCTGCAGTTAGTAGACCTACATCATTCCCAGTGAGTAGGATATCGTCTACATACAACACTAAGAAGACTACTGAAGCGTTGATGATCTTTCTGTAGACACAAGGTTCATCAACGTTTTGGTCAAAGCCATACGACTTGATCGCAGCATCAAACCATATGTTCCAAGATCAAGATGCTTGTTTCAATCCATAAATAGACCGATTCAGTTTGCAAACCTTTTGCTCTTGACCTTGGGCTATGAATTCCTCAGGTTGCACCATATAAATGGTCTCCTCAAGATTGCCATTCAGAAAGGCCGTCTTGATGTCCATTTGCCAGATCTCATAATTATAATAAGCTGCAATGGACAGGAGGATGCGGATCGACTTTAACATGGCAACAGGCGAGAAAATCTCCTCATAGCCGACTCTCTCTACCTAGGTATAACCTTTGCCATAAGTCGAGCCTTGAAGGTCTGTACCTTCCCATCAGCACCCGTTTGCGCTTGTAGGTCTATTTACAACCTATAGTGTTGGATTTTATGTCCTAAAACTCGTAGTTTGTAAATTAATAAACATATTCTATTTTTTTTTTCCGATAAAATTGTTATTGAAATTGTAATTTTGAATCCAATAAACTAAGGTCTTGAGGCTATTTAATGTAGTTTGAACTTTATGTAGTGACATAAAATGTGGATCAAGTTCAAATATATAGCCAAATGGTCTATAATATATGAATAAGGTTGGGCGTTTTATTCTGGGGGCACTATGGATGCGGCCCATTTTATAGTTAGTACAAACGATGTGATCCTAAATCGTTCATGTGGAAACATGAAAGTGGAGGCATCCTATGTAAAGAGTTTACATAAGACTGAACCATGAAATAGTCACTTTTTACGTTCTAAACGTCGTTTTATGTATAAACTGACTATTTCGTTAATTGATGACCTAGGAAACTTAATCTTAATCCTGAGCTAACTATGAACTCCTGTTCACTCGGAATTATCCTTAGATCTGCATAGGTGAGGGCAGCTCATTATCGCTGGCCCAATAAGCCTCCCATAGCTGGGAACATAGGGTGCAAGACGAAATTCACTCCTACCCATTATAGGGATAGTAGATAGGTTGTTCCCTTTAGTAATGAATCCAGGTCTTGAACAAGGGGCCCCACCTCTCCTTGGCTCGAGAGGGATTCGGTTTATAGGTTGGACCTTAAACCAATTGTTCATTAGAGGATCAGTGGAGCTAAAGGAATAAGATGTAGTCTCGGGGGTAAAACGGTTTTTATGACCCAGCCGAGATTACGAACAACCTGTGAAGGATTAGCTTACAATCATGGTTATATCAAATAGACACAAATATATCTATAGTGAGGGGAGTGCAACTACAGGACTATAGTGGAATGACCTGTTAGTTAACGAATGTTGATTAACTCTGTCTAAATAGTTTAGCCAGCTAATCTCGGATTGTTGGAGCCCATGATCTGTAGGTCCATTAGGTTCCCAACTAGCTCATATGGAGTAAACTTAGAACAGTATGATAGATAATTCGAATTGTTCGAATTAGGTGAAGAGAGAGAAACCGACAAGTATATGTGATATAATGGTCGGTTTTTTCAGTTTAAGGATACAACTTTAATATTTAAATGTGATTTAAATATCAAGAATATGAATACGTTCGGAAGCTCGAAAATAATGGAAATGGTCAAATATGTAAAAAGTCAAAGAGTTGATCTTTTACTTTGAAAAGTCAAACTTTGACCGACCTTATATTCAATGTGATTTGAATTTTGAGCAAATTAATGCGGATTCATGCTCGGGAGGTCAAAATTAGTCAACACGGAAAAAATCATAAAAAGTCAAAATGTTGACTTTTTGGTCAAAGTTTGACTTTGACAAAATGACTATTTTGCCATTTGACTAAAGTTAGTGAGAAAATCCAAACTTTTGTTGGATAATTCCACTACAAAATAGTGGGCTAGGTGTTGGCTTATAGTGGAGACATTAAGCCCACTTAGATAGTGGATTCTAGGTGTTGGGTTTTTATAAAAGTTGTTTCATGCAATTTTGCATGGCTCTTTTCTATAATATATGGGCTTTTGAATTGGATTAAAAACTTTTGCCATTTTTTTGCCAAATAAGTTTTCTAAAATTGGGCTGAAAAAAAAACCCAAACCTAACCCAAATTTCCATCTTCTTTTTCCATCTCTTTATCTCTCTCGGGTTCTTCATCCATCGAGTCCCACAACCCAGTTCTAAGACCAGAGGATAGTAGGTCAGCTCTAGTAGTGGTCTGGAAGAGTTCGGGTCGAGATTCAGCGAATAAAAGCGTTTTGGGCTTCAAAGATAATTTTTTAATTTACTATTTTTTTCCTTCAATTGCATGCTAATTTCCTTTTAATTAAAAGCAATTAGAGTGTAACTAGGTCTTTTTTTCCGCTGCGTATGTCTCGTGTTCCATCATATAGGTCTTACCCACCAGGCTGATTACAAGATCCCATACTGAGTTGAAGTACATCGACTCCATCTCGAGATCCATGGCCTTTACCATTCCATCCCGGTCAATGTAAAGAATAAAAATTTTATGATGTTGTTTGTGCGCTGTGACTTATGAATATTGCGATACTACGTTCTAAATGTATGTGATGATCCTTAAATGCATAGTATCATTCGTGTAGTGCGTGTCACAAGTTTTTCTTACGCTGGAACCAAGTATAATTCCAACGCAAGTTTCTCAGAGTAATCTGAGGTCGAACATGGGATTGTTGTGATTAATGCGATACTAATGTGGTATATGCGACCGATTAAACATAAAGAATAATGAATTAGGTTTTCAGAAAAGTAATTTTTGATGAAAAGTAAATTGTGGTAAAGTAAATTGCAGTAAAGAATAAAATGCGATGGTAAATAAGTGAAATAGAATTGCGGTGATAAAATAAAGTGATAAAGTAAAATGAATAAACTATTAATATACAGGTTGAGGACTAGCTGTGAAGATGTGCAAAAGTGTCTGGTGAATGCGATGGCATGTCTTGTGAAATGAATCAGAAAGAGAGTGGGTTGAGGGAAAGGACATCGCAAGTTCGTCAATCTTGTTGGGGACGCAACTAAGTTTCCGCTTTCCCTTGGCTTACACCTTTCAATGATCGGCTACGCTCCCATAGGTTTATGGTGAAACAGGGATGAACGTGATGAACGCAAGGTTGTTTCTATCTCTGGAAATACTTCTCGCTTTAGTTAACGCATTCTTCCAACCTTCTTTCGATAGGCAGAATAATATCTTCACTTCTGCTCTCACAGGTGAAGATGTCGTCGAGCATGCTTTAGCTAAACTCAGTCGATTTCCTTAACAAGGATTAACTCACTCGCTTTATCCTTCTCCTTACCCTGAGGATTAGTTACACATGATGGATAAAATGGATGATGAATGTATGGAAAAGACCAGAGAAATGACGATAAATACGATAATGATATTGAAATCTAGAGATCAGCGTTTGTTACAGATAGTGAATGAAAGATTAAAGATAGATGAACACAGTAGATGAATAGAAAATGAGAACAAATATGGAAAGAGTGTCAATGTCTTGACACTAATCACGATCGGAGATGATGTGCTTGCCAGCGTGTGGAAGAAATGAAGTGGAAAGCTTCCCTCTCAGGCTTGCTTTCCAGGTAGAAGTGACCTCTTGCACAAAGCTTCTTCTTCAGGGATGGAAATAATTTCTTGCTCAGAGACTTACCTTTTAGTCTTGTCTCGTCATTCTCCCGGATTTTCTCTAAATTGTCTCTTCATACCAGCCTTCTTAACATTGAATTTGAGGAAGCTATTTATAGACCTTGGCTCCTTCTGTATTAGTTGTCCCACTTTGAAAATCTGATAATTCCTGCCATGGCATAGTGGAAATGTCCGCTCTGCTCCACGATCAATTTGTCGAAATCGTACAATAGAAAAGCTGTACAATGTCAGAAGTCCTTGCAAATACGTTGCTCTTCACATCTTTGATCGATCGCCGCATGCGGTGTAATTTTTTTGATCTCTTATCGATTGCCATATGCAGTGGAAATGCGTTGATCGCTTGAATCCATGATCGATCATCGCATGCGCTGCAATTGCGTTGTTCTTTCTTTGTTCTTGAATGATTGTCGCACGCTGTGATAATGCCTTGTTCTTTTTTTCCTCGAGCGATTGTCGCATTCGGTGACCTGATTCCTACAAAACAAAGACTTGGACATTCCATTTGCCATCGCAATGGGGTTAGCGGGTGTGCTTGCAACACTTTACAATTTCATGTTTCTAAGCCAATTTCTATATCGTCGATGCAACTTTTCCTTCTTTTTGTCGCATAATCTAAATAAAACGGTATAAATAACTTGTATTTCTACAAGTTATCAGTCAACATCCTCCATTGCCTTCTTATAAGACAATGGATCCTCAACGTCGCCATCTGCTACCATAGCAAGGATTTCAATGAAACCCAGATAGCAAACGGGTGGGTTCGCAACCCTCCCATTATGTCGAGGTCCCTTCAACTCTTGAGGTGGAACCAACCTACTGGATGAACTCCCATCAACAACTCTTGTTGATGTAGCAGGCTCTTCAACAACTTTTGTTGAAGTTTCAGTAGTTTCATTGGAAAGATCACGCAACACGACTTTGCTTCGTAGACTGTGCTCCCTTATATGATCCTCCTCCAG
>NC_052355.1:139173-140855 GCF_009727055.1 Benincasa hispida
CCACGGTGAGGTTTTGCCTTTTCTAAGCTACCCCAAAGGCTACACGAAGGCGTTATTTTTATGATCCGATGAAAAATAGACGGTGTTTGTTTCAACAAACGCAAAAACTCTCCACCTCGATCTGATCGAAGTGTTTTAATCCGTCTATCTAATGCGTTTTCAACTTCAGCCTTGAACTCTTTGATCTTTTCAAAGGATTCAGACTTCCGTTGCATAAGATAAACATACTCGTACCTCGAGTAATCATTAGTAAAACTGATAAAATACTCATCGCCTCGGGCTCGCACATTCATAGGACCACAAAGGTCAGAATGTACTAACTCAAGAGGCTCTTTGGCTCTAGAACCTTTTCCAGTAAAAGGTCATTTAGTCATCTTACCCTCAAGGCAAGATTCACACACAGGTAAAGAATTTTCTTCTAACTCACTTAGAAGTCCATTCTTCACCAATCTCTCAATCCTATTGAGATTGATGTGCCCTAAACGTGGATGCCAAAGTTGGGCATTTTCTTTTTGAGAAATTCGTCAACGTTTTGATTGAGTTACGACCGTTCTGAATGTTTCAGTATTATGGAGGGAATTAATGGCTAACGGCCTTAACACATATAAATTCGATTCCAGATTTGCTGTGCAAATAAAAATACCATCTTTATGAATAAACGCTTTATTCAAATTGAAAGAAAAAGTGTATTTACATTGCAATAAATACTTTACATAATTAAGGTTCCTTTTTAGTTCAGGAACAATATATACATTATTTAAAATTAGAAATCTATTTTGTAAAGCTAACTGGAGTCTTCCCACTACCACAGCTGAGAAGACGTGCCCGGTGCCTACTCGAATCATCATCTCATCAACCTTTAGTTGTTGCCAAGATGTAATCCCCTGAAAAGAAGAACAAATATGGTTAGTGGCGCCTGAATCAATTATCCAGGCAGAATCATCATTCTCCACTAAACAAGTTTCGAGCACAAGTAAATCACATTTACCTTTATTCGCCTTGGCCTTTGCCTTGGCTGCTTTCTTCTCCTTCAGATACCAAGGATAGTTCCTCTTCTAATGTCCATCTTGGTTGCAATGGAAACATTTTCCTTTAGCAACTAGTGGACGCCTCCTCCGGGCGACATGCGGTGGGTTAGCAGGTGCCTTCCCTTTTCCCTTACCACCTTTCTTCTTCTACCCCTTTGCAGAGTTAGAAGTAGAAGGTGCAAACTTCGTTCCGGAGGTCGAACCTCTATGGAACATCCTTGAGGATGAAGCAACATTTGCCTCACCCTTCTGCCTCTCCTTACTTTTTCAGTAAGGATTGGTATGTTTGTATCTCATTGAGGAGAGTTGTAAGGTTATACTTCACTTTGTTAAGAATTACATTGCTAATAAAGTGCATGAAGCTCTCTGACAAAGAATGCAGGATTATGCGAACCTGGCTGCCTTCATCGATGGTAGACCCATTCAACTCCGCCACATTGAAGTGGACCATCATATTTAGCACATGTTCACGAACAGAGGTGCCTTCTTGCATTTGAAGTTGAATATGTATTTAAGAGCCTCATGCATAAGCTGTTCAGACGGTTGTCCAAACATCCCCCGCAGGGACTCCATGATCTCACGGGCTAAGACCATAGGCTCATGCTTCTTGGCCAAGACGTTAGAAAGACTTGCCAAGATATAAGCTCGGGCCTT
>NC_052355.1:141370-191928 GCF_009727055.1 Benincasa hispida
CAGGACAAACGCCATCGGTGGGGTGATCAGTTGCCCCTTCACTAGGATGAGACATTCTCAACCATTAGGCAGAACCAACTCTTGGAACTGAACCTAACAACCACCATTTTTCGATCTAAAATCGTTAACCTTTAACTATTCCGTGTAAATGTAACCCCTTGTTTTCGGTGCTAGAGTCCCGCCCTAATGTGCTTACCGTAGGGAAAAGACAGATTAGGACAAGAGACTAAGTTACCTTATCCTCTTATAGGAGATCAAATAAAGAAACGCGCAAAACTACCATCCTTTAGGGGGACACTCTAGGGTGCCTCGAGGTGATACGCAGTAACTTTATTCAACCTAACGAGGGAAACTGAGGGAGAACATTCTCTCTATCCACCTTGATATTGACCTACCCAAACACCATTTGTTGAGGGGACACGCCAAAGGTGCCGCGAGGCCAAGGATAGATCTCACGATGTGGACTATTTAGAAGAAAAGTGAAAGGTTTAAGTGAAACATCTTATGCCCCAAGTACCTCCCACTGAGTGTTCTACCTAGGGATTCATTAACCTAGACAATTCGGCTTCTGATTTTAGTCTAAGTCTTCTTTTTAAAGTCTACTCATAAACAACGTTTGTTTATGAAATATAAACAAGTTCAAGTAGTCACATTTAAACAATTTAATGGACTATCCTTAACTTGCATGCATGCATCAAATCTATCTAATTTACCTTTCCAAGTATGTTCCCAGTTAGAGGTGTTACGTTTCCGTCAACTTAAATACCTCATCCTAGATAGAACCAGCCTTAGACAAAATGACCCTTATAGATAGATTTGCTACACTTTAACCTTTTATTAGCCAATTTAATCCTATTAAACTGATTAAAAGATTAAAGCCTTAGGGTTTCTAATCATATTAGAATCATGATCTTAGGTCTATGTGATCCAAGTTTTAAACATTTTAAAACCATGAATTAAACCTAAGTGAGCATGCATGTCTTTCTTATTTCTTTTAGTTCTAATTTCTCTTTAACTCTTAAAAAAACAACTAAAAAACATTGCGCATAATGAGGCATTTATAACATTTATAAAGTAACCTATATGTCATGCTTCATGCAATGTCCAGTCATTACTATATAACTTTTATATAACGCGTAATAACCAAGAAAACATGCTATCATTCACCCTTATACTATAACAATTATAATATAAAGATGATGCATGTCAAAGCTTTTTATGCATGCATAAATATAACTCTTATATTATATGATGCATGAGCATGCTCTTACATAATTAAAATCATGCTTCTCTAAATTATGACAATTATAATAAAGAGATGATGCATGATCAATGCATAACCTAAGGTGGGATTTACTATATACGCATACCATATGACATATAAAACATACATCGCATGTAATAAACAAAGGATAAATGGACCAAGATGAGCCTTTAAACCAAAAACCGAAATGAAAAACCCTATCTATTACATTTTTTTCATCGAGCAAACCGGTTCACAGGCGAACCGGGTCTTGAACTGCCAGGAGGTCTTCATCGTGTAGCAAACTCCAATAGGTAGACGATCATTCAGCGCACACTAGACGATAGGAACATTAGAAAACAGTCACGTAGATGACGACGAGGCTGCGAAGCCTGATCGTCCATGTGATCGTGTAGCGCGACGATAGGTAAACGGTTTACCTTGAGTTACTAAGCGATCGTTTAGTCAGTTACTAAGCGATGAAGCTTGCTGACCTAAACGATCGTCTAGCACACGCGCTGTCTCTTATACACATCTAGATGTGTATAAGAGACAGGTGTAGCGCGACGACAGGTAAACGGTTTACCTTGAGTTACTAAGCGATCGTTTAGTCAGTTACTAAGCGATGAAGCTTGCTGACCTAAACGATCGTCTAGCACACGCACGCATTAAACGATACTCAGCGATCACGTGCCTGATTGTCAACCCGATACGACCAACTCTTGATCGCATACCCCATCGTTTAACCAATGCGTTCAACCGCGATCACATACTTCTTCATCTTCACGATGCGATGGACAACGATTGCGTAGAATTTCTTCTGCATGATGCAATCAACCGTAGATCGTCTCCTTCCTCGAAGAGCCGCAACCTTTGCCAAGAACTTCGACGAACGACTCAAGACTTCAAACACTTTGAATATAGACTCGATTACGATTATTTATGCCCAAAAACGCAGAGGCCTTTACAAACAACCGCAAATGTAAAAGGAATTAAACAACTGAGGCAATTCATCCCGAAAACATCCATTAATCCGGCACAACCACAGCAGATTTAACATTTAAAATAGCGTAGAAATGCACTCACCATAAATGTATATGTTATTTCGTTGCAACGGATGAAATCAGAGTATCAAAAACCTGGCTCTGATACCAATTGAAGGATCTCATACCAAGAGTTCCATGAGCGGGATTAGATCGCTCCGATTTCACAAAGACCGAAACACAAAAGGTATACATTCCACACAAACAGTTATGCATATAAACCTAATTATCAGCATGCTCAAAACACAATAATTAACAAGGAAAGGGTTCATACCAGATGAAGACACTCTTCGAACATCTGAACCCTAAGCAGTGGAAAACCTCCAACGTATCTACCAGCACCCGGCGAGTAGGTCGACTGCAACAACATGATCAGAACGTACACGAACGCTACAGCGGGGATGACACCACCATAAGAGAAACCTAGGTATCCTCAGCGTCAAAAACCCAAAGAGTGGGCTTTGGTGAGTTTGATAAAAGACGGAGGAGAACGCGTCGTGTAGACGATAAGCAAGTGGGAGATGAAACTCTACTGTCGTATAGCATAAATGCTTATCGTATAGTAGAGCTACACGATCATGTATTAAAGGCTGAACGATCGTTTAGGAAAAACGTATACGATCGTTTAGAGAAAACGTGAAGCAGATGATCGTTTAAACGGACGAGCCTCTATCGTATAGGCTCTCGCGATCGCTTTCACTGATTCTTTTGGGTGCAGACGATAATGTGAATGCATGATTGTGAAGAATGAAAACAATTTCATTTTTAATCTTCCGGTTACTATAACCTACGCAGCCCACTTCCCATGTTCGAACGTGGATAAATTTGTTAATTATCATATAATTAACCAATTTAATAATTAATGAATATAATCATATTATATTTTTACCCTATAGTTTGATATCACATATCTACTATAGTAATTCTCCTCTACTTCATATAAATCATATTTATATCTAATTTCCACCAAAATAATGTATCTCATCATTTAGCCAATTATATCATATATAATTAACCAATCCAATTATATCATATATAATCTAACTTCCTTTTGTCAATTTGAACATTTCAAACTAACCCAAACACTGAATCTCTACTTTATCCAAGCTACCCAGGGGACCTAATGGAACTGTGGCTCGAAGCTCCAACGGTACGTAAATAGTTGACTAAACTCTTTAGCCATGAGATCCACCATCCATTAACTACCAGGCATTCCACTAAAGACCGACAGTTGAACTCTTTTTTCCATAGATATATTTCTGTGTCCATCAGATTTAACCAATCATGAGTACGATGACCCTTCACAGATGCTCATAAATATAGTTGGTCCAATTTACCATTTTGCCCCTATAGTTACATCTCACTCCGTAAGTACCACTGATTCCTCTAATGAACAATACAACATAGTTCAACTATATGTGAACACCTCTCGAGCCAAAAGAAGGTGTGTGGCACCACATTGTTCAAGCCCTGGAATCAGCCCTTAAGGGAGTTATCTATCTACTTGCCCTTACTTCGGGGAAGGAGTGAATTCCATCTTATGTAGCTGAGTTCCCAGCTCCCAAATCAGACGAATCCTCAAAATGGTAGGTTTGAATCGGTGACCTGGCCACTCGCACCTATACAAATCAAAGGACTGCCTTCAATGACAGAAGTTCCCAACTCACTCAGGATTGAGGTCATGTTACCTATGGTCGTCCTAATGAAGTGAAGTTTCTGTCATGAATGGTGTTATATAACAAGATGTTAACACTTCGTGGTTAGGTCTTATACAAACTCTTTGTATAGGACGCCCCTCCTCGCATATCCCCTACACGAATGATCAGGATTAGACCATCTGTGACAAGTCACAACAAGCAGGTCGCAATCGTAGCGTTACCAGGATAAGATTTCCCTCCTATATCCATATACTACAGACCATTTTGGTTATCACTCAAGACATAATCTACTTGTATATCACCACATACATGCTTAAGTTACATACAGATAACCAGGGATTTTATGTTTATTGGTTTGTAGTAAAGCAAATAAAACATACAACTGAGCAAAATCATGGTAAATATCATATATTATACAACACATGCGTTCGTAAAAACTATTTACAAACTACAAGACACGAGACTTTAGGGCATCAACCCCAATAGTCTCCACATGAATGGTCAGGATCTACCATTTGTAGTAGTTTACAACACTTGTAAACCTCTATAAAGCGAGTCGTATCCGTAATGTCATCAGGATCAGGTATCCCACCTTAATCCTTATACTACAGACCTATTTAGATTATCACTTAGTCATGATCCACTTGTATATCACATATACATGCTTAAGTTTACATAAGATAACCATGGAACTTTGTTTATTGGATATGAGTAAATGCCATAATGAAATAACAGCTATTTTATTCATCAAACAATGTGTATCATTACAAACAACGAGACTCCGGGAGAATTAGGACATCAATCCCAATTATCTCCCACTTGCCCTAGACAAGATGTCGTATGTCCCGCAGACCCAGACTCTCAAGGTGACCTTCGAACACTTTAGCCATGAGAGTCTTTGTAAAGGGGTCAACAATGTTGTGCTCTGATGAGATCTTCGTGACTATCACATCACCATGATGCACTTCCCTGATCATGTGGTATTTCCGCTCTATGTGCTTACCCCGACAATGACTCCGAGGCTCCTTTGAATTTTCCATAGCCCCGCTAATATCACAATAAAGAGTGATAGTCAAATCCATATTTGGAACAACTTCTAAATCTGAACGGAATTTCCTCAGCCATAGTGGAGTCCGTGATGCATCCTTGCTTGATGCTTTGCCACACTACAGCTCCTCCATTCAAAGTGAAAACTGACCCCGATGTCGATTTGCGAGAATCTCTATCGATCTGAAAATCAGAGTTCGTGTATCCTGTAAGGATCAGATTCTTATCTCCATACACGAGCATGTAGTCCCTCGTTCTCTGAAGATACTTGAGGATCGTCTTGACCGCCGTCCAGTGATCAAATCCTGGATTGGACTGATATCGACTGACAATCTCTACTGCATAGCAAATGTCAGGTCTGGTACACAACATTGCATACATTAGGCTTTCTACAGCTGAAGCATAGGGAATCCGTTTCATCTCCTCAACTTCTTGAGGTATCTTAGGACATTAATCCTTAGACAAAATGATTCCATGGCTGAAGGGTAATAAACCCCTCTTGGAATCCTGCATCCTATACCTAATCAACATTTGATTGATGTACGATGCCTAAGACAAGGCTAACCATTTGTTCTTATGATCCCAAATGATCTAGATCCCTAGAACATACTGTGCCTCACTCAAATATTTCATTTGGAACTGGGCAGCTAGCCATTTCTTAATGTCAGTTAGATATCCTACATCATTCCCAATGAGTAGGACATCATCCACATACAATATTAGGAAAGCTACTGAGCTATTGATGATCTTCTTGTAAACACAAGGCTCATCAACGTTCTGATCAAAGCCAAACGACTTGACTGCAGTGTCAAATTTGATGTTCCATGATCTAGATGCTTGTTTTAGTCCATAAATGGACCTATTAAGCTTGCAAACCTTTTGCTCTTGATCTGGAATTGCAAACCCCTTTGGTTGAGTCATATAGATGATCTCCTCAAGATTATCATTAAGAAAGGTAGTCTTGACGTCCATTTGCCACATTTCATAATCATAAAATGTGGCTATGGACTAGAGAATCCTGATAGACTTGAGCATGACAATAGGTGAGAACGTTTCCTCATAGTCAACTCCCTCAACCAAGGTATAACCCTTTGCCATGAGTCTAGCCTTAAAGGTTTGCACCTTTCCATCTACACCTCTCTTTCGCTTATAGATCCACTTATACCCAATAGGTCTTACCCCATCAGGTGGATCAACAAGCTCCCAAACGTTATTGAAGTATATAGACTCCATTTCCTGGTTCATGGCCTTAACCCATTCATCTTTGTCAGCATTCTTCATTGCTTTCTTAAAAGACAACGGATCCTTGACCCCATCATTCGAAATAACGTTTTGGACTTCAATCAAACCCATGTAGCGACCGGTTGGTTCATAACCCTCTAACTACGTCGAGGTAGTCTCAACTCTTGAGCTGACTAGATGCTTCGACCTTAACAACTCTTGTTGATATGTCGGCCTGTTCAAAACGAGCTTACTTTGTCTCACTAGAAATATCACGCAAAACGAGCTTACTTTGTGGCTTATGATCCCGGATGTGGTCTTCTTCCAAGAAGATAGCATTTGTAAAAAACAAACACTTTGTTCTCACTCGAATCATAGAAGTATCCACCTCTCGTTTCCTTGGGGTAGCCTACAAAGAGGCAAACCTTCGAATGTAGTTCCAACTTCTTTGGGTTAGTCACTGGCACATGTGTTGGATAGCCCTAAATCATGAAGTGGAATAAACTACCTTTATGGCATCTCCATAACTCAAAAGGTGTTTCAGAAACATTTTTCAAGGGAACGTTGTTTAGGATACAACATACAGTCAGCACTGCAAAACCACAAAATGAGTATGGAAGATGAGCATAACTCATCATAGACCGAACCATGTCTAACAAGGTTCTGTTTCTTCTTTTTGATACACCATTTTACTGAGGTGTATTAGGGGCCGAGAGTTGGGGTGCAATCCCATATTCTATCATCTAGTTCTAGAATTGGAGGTCCATATACTCTCCACCATGATTAGATCATAGTGTTTTTATCTTCTTACCTAACAAGTTTTCAACTTCAGCCTTATACTCCTTGAACTTATCAAGGACTTCAGACTTATGTTGCATTAGGTAGAGATACCCGAACCTTGAATAATCATCTATGAAAGAGATGAAATATTCATACCCACCCCGAGCTCTAACATTCATCGAACCATAGAGGTCTGAATAAGCTCTAAGGCTTCCTTGGCTCTGTAACCTTTTCTAGTAAAAGGTCGTTTGGTCATCTTGCCTTCGAGGCACGATTCACACACCGGCAAGGAGTTTTCTTCTAAACTCTTTAAAAGTCCACTTTTCACCAACTTCTCAATCCTATTGAGGTTGATGTGACCTAACCTCAGATACCAAATATGGGCGTTTTCCTTAGGAGAAACCTTTGTTCTTTTAGCTGTTGTTGTCATACTGAACACTTCAGTGTTAAACAAGGCTTTTATGACTAATGACCTTAGTACATATAAGTTACTTTCAATTGAACCATAACCAATCTTCATTCCATTCTTGAAAATAAACATTTTATTCTCAGAAAAAGAGATGGTATACCCTTGTTCAATGAGACAAGAAACTGAGATTAAGTTTCTCTTAATATGAGGAACTACAAAAACATTATCCAATAACAGATAACGTTTCTTGTCAACAAATAACTTTAGCCTACCTATAGCAACAGCTGAAACAACCTCATCAATATCGACTCGTAGAGTCATCTCTCCCTGTGGTAACGTTTTCCAGGAACTAAATCCTTGGTAAGAGGAATAGACGTGGTTGGTAGCACCCGAATCTAAGATCCAAGCAGAATCATCATTCTCTACCAAACACGTCTCCAAGATCAATAAATCAGATTTATTGTCTTTCCTCCTCTTTTGGAGAGTAGTGGGATTAGTGTCAAAACAACTGACACTACAAAAGTAAGAACTGACATTCAAACAAATCTTACAGTAAGTCCATGATCTCGTGCGCAATGACCATGTTCTCAACCCTTTTGGCCAAAACATCAGGTATGTTAGCCAAAATGTGAAGTCAGGCCAACGAATTAGCCTTCATCCATACCTCATATGCATAGCGAACACTTCGTGGTGCATCAAGGGTCGGGACTTAAGGACACTCCTCAACCATGACAAATTTGAGGTTGTTTTCCATGAAATACGTTTTACATAATTCTTTCCACTGTATGTATTAGTCATATTAAAAGCACTAAATAGAAATACTAACGAGTTGCTGAAAAGAAAAACACATTGACCTACGTTAGGTTTTAAGAAAATACCCATTGTAAAATAAACAACATCTAATAAGGTTTTAGAAAAAATAATATGAACCCCATGTGACATCTAGTTTCGCAATGACGCTTCAAAGGTTTAGGACAAAAACCGCTAAAAGAAGGTCAATTATCCCTCCTCTGAATTGAGAAGTTCTCAACCAGTCATTAATACCAGAACAACTCTTGCTTCTATAATGACTAGCCATCAATGATTTGGCCAAGAGATCATTAACTTACTTAACAATCTCCCATAAGTGTGACCCGCCATTTTAGGCCCTAAAGATCCACCCCAAAAGGCCAATTCGAAGGGAAAAAATCTGATTGGGGAAAAACCTAAAGCGACCCTATCCATTTCTGGAGTTCACCTTGATCTTGACCAACTACACAAAACCCATCCGAAGGGGGACACTCCCAGGTCTGTCTCTTATACACATCTAGATGTGTATAAGAGACAGTCCGAAGGGGGATGCTCCGAAGGCGACACGAGGGCGTACAGAATGATCTCACTGTGTGAACCAATGACAGAGACCATAGGACATGTTGATACACACCCTTCACCCACTTACTATAAACGCTCTCTTCGTCCACCTTGATATTGGCTCATGCAAACACCATCGGAAGGGGGATACTCTGAGGGCACCACGAGGCCAAGCATGAATCTCATGGTGTGAACATTCAGGGAGAAACATGAGTGGAATCATAGACATATCAGATACATCTCTTCCCCCCACTGTGTATTTTATAACCTAGGGTTTAGTTTACTTAGAAAAAACACGGCTAAGGATTTTAACTAAGTGACTTTTAGGTTTTCCCAAGAGTAACTTTTATCTTGGATAGTAAACAACATTTGATCATCATCCATTAAACTCTTTAACGGAGTCGTTACCAATTTTTCGCATGCTTGTTGAAAATCTATCTAATTCACCTTTCCAGGTAGGTTCCTAGGTAGGGGTGTACATGTCCATCAACTTAAGAACCCCAGCCTAGCCAAAACCCGCCTTATACAAAAGGTCTCTTATAGATAGATTTAAAACAAATTTAATCTTTATGCCAACCAATTGAATTCTATTAAGCTGACTTTAAAAGATTAATCTAGGTTACTAAACTCTTTAGAACCATTTGAACTTAGGTCTATCTCAATCCAATTTTAAAACCCTTTTAAAAAAAACTTGAGTGCACCCTAAGTCTGCATGCAACTCTTTCTTATTGATTTTAGTTCTAATTTCCTTTATAAAACTTATAAACAGAAACCAAAAGCACAATGTTAAGCTAAGACATGCAAGGCATTCATAACGATTATAAACAGCCTAAGTGTCATGCTCAATGCATTGTCCATTCATTGCTGCTTCTTTTATATAACACTTATACAAAAAAACAATGAAACAAGCACAACATGCTTCCATTCACCCTTAGAGTAAAACACTTATAATAAAAGGATAATGCATGACAATGCTCACTGCATGCAAAATATAACTCTTATATTTCATGACGCATGCACATGCTTTCAAGTAATTTATACATGCAATATTATAACATTTATAATACATGATGCATGAATAATTGCACAACCTACGGTGGGTTTTAAACTATATGTCAAACACTTTGCCATATAAACATCATATATCCCATGTATAATAAATAATGTTGATGAACCGGGTAAAATTGCCTTAAAAACACAAATTAAAGCTAACTATTACAAAAACAAGGAGTCTCCAGTTCAAACAGGCGAACCGGGTCTTGAACCGCTGAGGCGAAACAACGCGTCTCCAACCATCATGCACCAAACTCCCCGCGATCATCTATACGATAAAACAAACACTTCGCTCTATCGCTTAACAATGCTCCCAAAGCTAAATGATCATTTAGCAAATACTACACGATCGTGTACCTTTTCCTAAGCGATGAAGCCCGAGGTACACGATCGTCAAGCGCGCTCCGCACAACGCACGCCTTACATGATCGTCTAAACGGTTACGATGCGGCAAAGCACCATGACCTAAATGATCACTTAGCTAGCACATCCATATCGTATACCGCGCGATCATGTACGTAGTAACAAAGCGATGAGGCTTGCTAACTAAATGATCATCTAGCACATGCCTTTTACTAAACATGAGCATCACATGCTCCCATTATGATCGTCTACCTCCAATGCCTATGCGATCGAACAACCAACGCTACGCGATAGAGTAAATGATTTACCCCATCGTTTAACATTAACTAAACGATTGTTTAGTAAATACTACATGATTATATAGAAAAATCTACACGATTGCTTAGATAAATCCCAACGATCGTTTACCTTAGGCTACACGATACGGCCAACTCTTGGTCTTCTTCCTCGTTGAGAACCGCATCTACATGCTTCGAAACTTCATCACGAACGACTCGACAAACTCAAACTCAAACTCTTCGAATTATAGACTCGATTGCAAGTTAATTACGCCCAAAAAACACAGGGCCCTTACAAATTAACACTTTATAATTAAAGAAAGCTTTAACTAAAGAAAATTAAACCCGAAAACTGTTGGGTTTTATGTCCTAAAAACTCGCAATTTGTAAAATAATAAACATTTTTTGTTATCAATATACTTGTTATTGATCTCATAAATTGTATGAAAGTCTAAATCCAATAAACTAAGACCCATGACTATTAGATGAGTACTTGAACTTTATGTGGAGACATAAGAGTGGATTGGATTCGAGTAAATAGTCAAAATGATTTATGGTACATGAATGAGGTTGGGTACCTTATTCTGCTAACACCATTGGATGCGACCTACTCTGTAGTTGTTACAAAGAGTTGTAAAGTGTTGTATACGATGTGATCCTAATTCATACATGTTATGACATGAGGGGTGGGGGCGTCTTATGCAATGAGTTTGTATAAGATCAGGACCAAGAAGTAAGTCACTCTTACTTTATAATGCTGTTTACTGTTTAAGACTGACTATTTCACCTAGATGACTTAGGTAACTCGATCTTAATCCTGAGCTAACTATGAACTTCTATTTATTCGGGATTGCCCTTAGATTTGCATAGTTGAGGGTCGGCTCAACAGCGTTGGCTCAATAAGACTCCCATTTCAGGGGTAAGACCGGATAGATAGGTGGGGACATAGGGTGCAAGACGGAGTTCACATCTACCCGATTTAGGGATAGGAGAAAGGTTGTTCTCTCAAGTATTGAATCTAGGTCTGAACAAGAGCTCTCACCCTCTCACTGGCTGAGAGAGTTTGATTTAGTGATTGGTATCAAAAACCAGTTGTTCATTAGAGGATCAGTAAGGACTTGAGAAATAAGACATAGTCTCGGGGGTCAAACAAATATTTGACCCAGCCGTTATTACAACCAACCTGTGAAGGGTCGACTTGCTGATTATGGTTAAATCATTGTGAACATAATATATCTACAATGAGGGGAGTGCAACTATGGGCTTTATTAGAGTGATCCATTAGTTAATGAATGTGGATTAATTTGGTCTAATGAGTTTAGCCATTAATCTCGGATCGTTGGAGCCATGATATGTAGGTTCGCGATATCCCCCTACTATCTCATAACGGACTAGCTCTAGAAATAGCGTGATAAGTTAATTTGAAATGTTCAAATTAGAGTTAGAGAATTAGTAATTATATGAGATATAATTATTATGTTTAATTTAGAACTAAACAGAATAGGAGAATTTATATATTTAAATATGATTTAAATATATAAAGATGGATATGTGTTAAAATTAATTTAATATTTGGTATTAAATTAATTAATTTTTATTTAATAATTAATTTATGAAATTAATAATTTTTTTCATTTTTTTAAAAAAACAAAATAGATTTTATAAAATCAAATTTTGATTTTAGATAAAATTGGAAAAGTAAAACAAAACACATACAAAATAGAAAAAAGGGTTTTTTCATTATCCATCACCTAAGTAGCTTATACATGAAGCAATATCTTGGCCTTGTCTTGTCACACCCCCTCCTTAGCCTTAACCCCCAAGACCGGGAAGGGAGCGTGAGGGTGCACCAGTAGTATTCCAAGACAACATTTAAATTTAACATTTCCCCCCCTTATCTATTAAAGATTTCAACATGTTTACAACACTCTATCTAACTTTCATACACATAGTTCAATTTCCTATATTCTTTATTACATGATCTGAACCGTGCCCTGAGAATTTACCAATTCCTGGTTTGATGGTGGTTAGTAGACTCCTTTCCTGAACGCTCCGCTTTGCTACTCGCACGTGCCGGGGGGAGGGGGGGGGATATAAGAAAACATTTGGAAGAGTGTGAGCAACTAAGCCCAGTGAGTGGTTCTTTTAGAATAATAATCGCTTTGCAAATCATATTTTTGGGAAATCAATCACATAATCATAATTCCAGTATAATTTATGCATGATCATGTATATATTCATTCAATCAACATCCTCCAATTCCATGTTATACGTGGCATGCTCATATCATGGACATATTATCAATCATCACAACTTTTTATGGAAACTTTCCTATAACCCACTTTTTCCGCCAATGTGCACACTGACAATTCTTTATCCCGCTAGTCATGCTTAGGTACTTGACTATATTTCCCATTGGTCATCACTGACTATTATTTCCTGCCGACCGAGGCCGACTATATTTTCCCGCCAAGCATCTTTTGTTAAGCATGCTAACTTATGTAATCTGGGTATAATCTCAGTTTCCATAACAATATCACAAACAATATCATGGCAATCAACATAACATCATAAGCATGTATTTTGCACTTACATATGCATATTCACATATCAAAGCATAAAACTAAGTAAACACTCACCGTCAGCAAGTTTTTCCACTAAAATCACCTTCAGACTACCCTCTTGTGAATTCCTCCATATCAATGGAAATTCCTCAACTAATATTTGTTATATCAATAAATAACGTCAAACTAGACAAAATACCATTATATATAGAAAATACCAGCTTACCCTACTCAAAATTAGCCAAAATACCAAAATTAGCCTCTTTAGAGGTTATTTGGTCCTAGATAGGCAGCTGGGTGTTAGGCAGTAGGCAAAGTGGGCGTGCTGCACCGCACAGGGGGCTGGCGCGTTTGGGCGTGCACTACACTAGGCGAGCGTTGGCCGTGCATTGCGCAGGGCGTAATGCACCGCACGGGGGAGGCTGCTGCATTAGGCTGGCGCACGGGATGCGTCGAGCTATGCGCGCGCGGACGGACGGACACAGCACTGCGTGCACACAGGGTGTGGGCTAGCTGTGCGTCCGGCTGATTAGGTGCCTCACCAACGCAACCTTGTTTCTTTTGATCTTCAATCAACTTGGTAGCCTAATAACTCAAACGTCACTCTCTTAATATGCTCTCAACACACATTTAGGTGCTGGTATCAATGAATTCCCCTTTCCCAACTCCCCTATTTATAGCCATTTCAAACTCACCCCATGTTGACAACACAACTCCCATTTGTCTCACTTTGGAGCTACCAACATTCAGTCTACCTAGCCTATCCTTAGTCTAGCCTTAAGTTGTTCTTATTTCAGCTTGCCAGCCAAAGTCTCCTTTTCTGCATGAAATCTCCTTCACCCATCTCCTACTTGGGGTGATAAGACTTCAATTGCATGAAATCTCCTTTAGCCACCTCCTATTAGAATTTTGTGTGATCCTTCTTTTGCCACCTAAATACCTCACATATTTCTCAACTTATATTGTTTAAGTCTTATATTCATATACCCTTGGCATCCTCCCTTGAAGTTTTCCATCAATTCGCCTCACCTTTTGTCCTTGACGCATAGCAATTCACCTTTCCTTCATCAAAGTCCAACTTAGCCAATGCATTAGTTGGCCATCACCAACGCATAGGGTGGTTACTCACCCTTGACGCATGGCTTGCTAGGTGTGCTTGCTCGGCCTACTAGGTGTGTACGCATTGTGTTGACCATTGATGCATGGTGTGCTGCCTAGGCACATGCGCGCTTGCTCGGCCGCATGGGCACGCTCGGCCGCATAGGCATGCTCGGCCGTATGGGCGTGCACTTGACCTGGTGCATTGATGCATGGTTGCTCGGCAAACTCAGCAGCGCTTCGATGCATAGGATGGCTTGCCCGCTTGTCTGTTTGACACATAGGCAGGCACTCGACATACACCATCAACGCATGGGCTGCGCGCTCGACGCACGGCCTGCGCGCTTAGTGCATGGCCTGTACGCTTGGCCTCGACGCATGGCCTGCGTGCCTAGCATGCTTCACTCGACCCATGCTTGTTGCCCGTGTCCGCATGGCTCATGTATGCCTTTGCGTTGGTTGTATGCAACCCTTAGCCATTTTTTTCAAGTTTTCTTGCCTCCATCCTCCATTCATTCTTGCGTCCACATGTTTTAAGCCCTTCATAGGCGTTTGGATTTTGGTCACCCTTTTTGAATAATTTTGATGTTTTCCTCCCTTTGTTCCAACATCCTTACTTAGGATTTTTCTTCTCTATTTAACTTCCCACTTTACATTTAATGTTAGGGTCTTACATGTCTTCTCTAAGCATGAGCTACAACTCAGGCAACTCTTCTCTTTGCATGTTGATCTGCAATATAATGAAGAGATTGGAGTGCAAATGGGGCATGCAATCTATAGAGAATTTTAGAGAAAATTCGGGTTGCAGAAAAGGTTCTTCAACAAGGTTGCTGCAGTGAGCTTTTCTCCTTCATCCCTTGATTCAAGCTTGTTTTGAGTCCCACAACTCAATCTAGAGCACTAAGAGAATAGTGGGGAATATCTTGAGGTGGTCTGCAACAAGATATGGAGAAGATAGCAGCTAGAAATGGAGTTTTAAGGAAGTTCTACAAGAGGTATGTCTTGAAACCCACTTGTTTCTGCAAAAGCATGCTTTATGTTTTGTCAAAATTAGTGAATTTGAGTGCTTAGATGATTCTTGTGCTTTCGTTGTTGTTGATATAATCCTACAAAAACATTCATCAAAACCATCCACAAATGCACTTAACAATTAAATACAAATGCAGAAACCCACCAAGACTATAAAAGAAGTTCAAAACAAATTTGAAAATTGGAATATCAGAATAACCTGACTCTGATACCAATTGAAGGAAATCAAACACGAGGATTTCCATGAGTAACTGAAAGATCATTTCAAATTACAATCATATCTGAACTTTACAATTACAGTCGCAAACAAAAACATGCGGTTATGCATTACTAAAAGAAATTACAGCATGATAATACAAAAGATCAAGGACAAATGCTACACACTTTTGTAGACTCATCGCCAAGCTCCTTGATCACGAATGCTTGAACACAGCAACACCCGAACACTCATCCAACACGACTGCTACACTGCACGAACACCGCACACTCAAACGAAGTGATCGCCTTGGTCATGAACACCCCGAACAACACGAACGGCCTCCATATAACCTTGACAGCGTCGAGTTGAGTATGACACCACCAAGAAGGCTACCTTGGTATTCTCGATGTGAGAATCCAGAGGGTGGGCTATGTGTGGAGTTGGTTTGAGGTAGAAGACAGAGGAAATAACAATCGTGTAAATGATTGAGTAAGTGGGAGATGGCAGAACCTATCGTATAGGTCGATGCCCAATCGTTTAGCAAAAGCTAAGCGATTGTCTAGCAAAAGCTATGCGATCGTTTAGCTCATCGCTTAGCTAAGTGTCTGTCACCTACAAACACTCTACAATCGTTTGCCTAATCCAAGTTGTCACTTAGTAAATCTTATTTACTTGACAACTTCCGTGAGAGAAAAATCTCAAATTCAACAATTTTTCAACATTACTAAAATTCGGAAAAGCTTTTTTCCTTTTATCTCATGGTTTTCATGAAACCACTAATAACCTCCCACTCAATTGGTTATTAGAGAAAAAAAGATAATTATTCAATAATTAATATTATTATAAATATAAATGATAACCAACTTATCATACTATATTTATAACCTATAGTTTTAATATTTTATCTCAAGAAACATACAAACCATAGCTCTTTTTCTATTCCATAGTACTTATGTAAATCTCATTTACATTAATCCTCCACTAGATGTATCTCATATATCATACCAATCATATCATATATAATTGAATCACCTCTTGTCAATTTGAACATTTCAAATCAACACTAAGAACTGATCCTCAATTGAATCCATTGAGCTACCAAAGGGACCTTATGGACTTGTAGCTCGAAGTTCCAACGATACGTGAATAACTGACTAAACTCTTTAGTCATGGGATCCACCATCCATTAACTGTCAGGCACTCCACTAAAGACCGACAGCTGAACTCTCCTTACCACAGATATATTATGTGTCCATCTTAATCAATTAGTAGTGTGACAACCCTTCATAGATCGCTCGTAAGTACAGCTCGGCCAGTAACCGTTATGCCCCTATAGTTACATCTAACTCCTTAAGTACCACTGAATCCTCTAATGAACATAAGTCATAGTCCTACTATGACTAAGTCCTCTCTTCCAAAGAGAAGTTATGGCCACTATGTTCAAGCCTCGGAATCAGCCCTTAAGAGAGCAATCTCTCTACTTATCCCTACTTCGAGAAATGAGTGAATTCCATCTTTTGTATTGAGTTCCCAGCTCCCAGATCAGACAAGTCCCCAAAAAGGTAGGTATGTTGAGTTGGCAATCTGGCCACTCTCACCCATGCTAATCAAAGGACAGCCCTCAAAAGTAGAAGTTCCCAAAACACTAAGGATTGAGGTCGTATCACCTATGGTCGTTTAGGTGAGATGTAAGTCTCTAGTATCAACGGCGTTATATACAGAGTCTAGTCATCTCATGGTCCGATCTTATACAAACTTTTTGTATAGGACACCTCCACTCGCACGTCTCCACATGAATGGTCAGGATCTACCATCTATAGTAGTTTACAACACTTGCAAACCTCTACAAAGCGGGTCGTATCCGTAGTGTCACTAGGATCAAGTATCCCACCTTAATCCTTATACTACAAATCTATTTAGGTTATCACTTAAGTCATGATCCACTTGTATATCACATGTACATGCTTAAGTTTACATAAGATAACCATGGAGTTTTATTTATTGGATATGAGTAAATTCCAGAATGAAATAACAGTTATTTTATTCATCAAACAATGTGTATCATTACAAACAACGAGACTCCGGAAGAATTAGGATACCAATCCTCTGCCTAAAAGGGGGTGTTTTAGGACAATGTGTCTTACACAATGTAACTCCATGCCTAAAAGGCAGTAGGCCCCTTTTGGACTTCTACATCGAGTACTTGAGCCACATCTTGTCAATGTACTGAAGGAACTCTTATCAAAGAGCACCCATGAGCAGAAGCACGATCGATCCAAATTCATTATGACAGAATTACAAGCATTCACAAACAAATAAACTAGTTATGCATATTAGAACAAATTATGACATGCTTTCAAAAATAAATACAAAGGGAATGAGAGACTTACCTTTGAAGAACTTTTCTTCTGACTTTCTCTCGCTCTTGTAGAGTCTAGAACAACAACCTCTCGTTGTCTCTACGGTCGTCTACCCAGTCATCTAGTCAATCACAAACAATCTTCTCCACGAACAATTAACCTCTCGGACACCACCACTCAGTAACCTTGGTATTCTCGGAGTGAGAATCCAGGAGGTGTGGGCTCTGTTACATTTGGTAGAGGTTTGGAGGAAACAATGACCGAAGTCAATGACCAAGCAAGAGGGAGAATATAGTGTCTATCATATAGACTTTGTGCTTGATCGTTTAGTAAAATTTTAGCAAGTACACGATCGTTTAGGAAATTAGGTGTGATCGTTTACACGATCGTTTAGTAAAGCTCTCTTGTCATGCGATCGTTTAGTAAAAAACTACACGATCATTTGGAGAATGGCACGCGTATATGATCGTTTAGACAAACACTTGATGGTTGTCGTGTAGTCTCTCGTGAGCTAAACAATAGATTGTGTACTTAATGAAGCGATTCTTTACAAAATGAAAACATTTTTCATTTTATTCTTCAGTTATGAAAACTGAACATAACCTCCCACTTCACGCATGGTTAAAGGAGAATCCATCCACAACTATCTCATAACTGTTTTAATTATAAATAAATATAATAACTAACTTATCATATTATATTTATAACTTATAGTTTTAATATCACATCATATGTTATATTTAAACCATAGTTCTTTTCTCCTTTACTTGATATAAATCATATTTATATCATTTTCCTCCAATTAATGTATCTCATATATCATGTCAACTATATCATATATAATTGAACCAGTTTAATCATATCATATAAAATCAAACTCCCTCTTTTCAATTTGAACACTTCAAACTGACCCAAAAACTGATTCTCAACTTGAATTCATTAAGCTACCAAGGGGACCTTATAGACCTGTAGCTTGAAGCTCCAACGATACGTGAATAGCTGACTAAACTCTTTAGTCACGAGATCCACCATCTATTAACTGTCAAGCCCTCCACTAAAGATTGACAGCTACACTCTTCTCACTATAGATATATTTCTATGTTCATCAGATATAACCAGTCAACAGTACGATAACCCTTCACATGTGCTCGTAAGTACAACTGGGCAATTTATCGTTTTGCCCCTATAGTTACATCTAACTGCTTAAGTACCACTGATCCCTCTAATGAACAATACATCATAGTCCTACTATGAGTGGACACCTCTCGGGTCATGAGAAGGTGTGTGGTGCCATATCGTTCAAGCCCCGAAATCAACCTTTAAGGGAGCAATCTATCTACTTACCCCTGCATCGGGGAAGGAGTGAATTCCATCTTGTGTAGCTAAGTTCCTAGCTCCCCAATCAGACGAATCCCCAAAGTGGTAGGTTTGAGTCGGCAATTTGACCACTTGCACCCATGCAAATCAAAGGACTGCCCTCAAAGGAAGGAGTTCCAAACTCACTTAGG
Source organism: Benincasa hispida (assembly GCF_009727055.1). NCBI lineage: Eukaryota > Viridiplantae > Streptophyta > Magnoliopsida > Cucurbitales > Cucurbitaceae > Benincasa > Benincasa hispida. The sequence goes on from NC_052355.1 coordinate 160,574, forward strand.
ATTAAGGTCATGTTACCTATGGTCATCCTAGTGAAGTGAAGTTCTATCATGAACGGCGTCATATAATGAGACTATACACTTTATGGTTCGGTTCTGGTCTTATACAAACTCCTTTGTATAGGACACTCCTGCTCACATGTCTCTACATGAATTATCAGGACCATACCATCTGTAACACGTCCCAACACTTGTAACTATCTACAAAGTGGGCCACATCCGTAGTATCACTAGGATAAGGTTTCCCTCCTATATCCATATACTACAGACTATTTTGGTTATCACTTAAGGCATGATCCACTTGTATGTCTCCACATACATGCTTAAGTTACAATAACAACCAGGGATCTTAGTTTATTAGTTTGTGGTAAATGCAAATAAAACATCTCATATTTCATAGACAACAGTGAAGAAAATATCTCATATTATTACATCACAAGCGTTTGTTCATATAGGTGTTTACGAACTACAAGACCCTACGAGAGTTTAGGGCATCAACCCTAATTAATTTAACTGCAATCTTGTGAATTCGTTGGTTGGATTTGTTTTAATCTTAATGGAGTTTTGATAAATTATTCTGACAAATTAATTTGTTGAAATTCTTGTTTGCAAAATCATTCTAGCCTATGCATCATTGATTGATTTAGTTGCACGTATTAGGATCGCATGTTTAGGGTCTAGACTTTTTCTGGCCAAACTCATGTATACCCTAATAAAATCTTTCCAAATAAATCGTGCTACAAGATATGGCTTTCCAGCTTGTAGTATGACTCAAAAATTGAACCCTTTCTTAATGTTTTTCAGTTTTAACTTGTATATCGCTAAGAATGAAAAGTTTTAAATTGAATTAGGGCTGATTTAGATTTTTATCAAAATTGGCTAATTGGGCTATTAGATTCTCTAATAGGTTGAGGGATTGACAGATTCAGCGTAATTAATTGGTGCCTAATGAAAGAAAATGCATAGGAACTCTCTCTTGCTATAGAAATTAGATAGACTCCTTTCCTAGATTGCATTTACCCCTTTTATTTCAATTTCGTACATATTATCTCTTCCACACCAAAACTCCCATTTATTGATCTAGTTAGAAAATTAACTCAACGAAACCAATCGCACTTCTCTATGGATCAACTCGAACTTGTCATTGTTGCTACGCTTTAGTAGTGATAGGAGTAGTTCAGTATTTACAAATTTTCTTTTAACCAGACCCGAGGCTTATTAATGACGTAGGTTTCGACTCTGTCAGTACCTCGATCCCAATTGAGTCCAACTCGATCCTCGAACAGAATTAGAACACCACCACAATAGTTAGCTTGGTATTCTCGGTGTGAGAATTCAGGAGTTGTGAGCTCTGTATGATTTTGGATTGAGGAAAGCAGGATGTAGACGATCGAGTAAGTGGGAGATGAATGTTGTCTATCGTATAGACGAAATACTCGATTGTTTAGAAGATGGAAGCCTATCGTATAGAATTTGCTACTCGATCGTGTAGCAACGATTAAGGGAGTAACTATTATATAGTAAACTCGTAGCTCGTTCGTGTATGCTCTCTATGTTATCGCTTAGTAAAATATTTTTACTTGATAGCCTTTTTGTGAGATTATTCTGAATAAATCTTCCAATAACCTCCCACTCAATTCGGTTATTAGAGAAAAAGAATAATTAATTATCATATAATTAATATGTTATAAATAAATATAATAACCAACTTATCATATTATATTTATAACCTATAGTTTTAATATTTCATCATATGAAATATATAAACTATAGTTCTTTTTCTATTTTTTTGTATTTAATATAAATCATATTTATATTAGTTCTTCCAATTTATGTATCTAATATATCATATCAATTATATCACATATAATTGAATTTTCTCTTGTTAATTTGAACACTTCAAATTAACCCAAAATCTGATTCTCAACTTGAACCCATTGAGCTACTAAGAGGACCTCATGGACCTATAGCTTGAAGCTTCAACGTTATGTGAATAACCGATTAAACTCTTTAATCACGAGATCCACCATTCGTTTGTTGGTCACTTCATTAAAGACCGACAACTGCACTCTTCGTACTACAGATATATTTCTGTGTCCATATGACTAATCAACAGTGCGATGACCCTTAACAAATCGCTTGTAAGTACAACTAGGCCAATTCACTGTTTTGCCTCGTATAATTACATCTAACTCCTTAAGTACCACTGATTCCTCTAATGAACAATAAATCATTGTCCTACTATGACTAAGTCCTCTAGGGCCAGGAAAGGGTGTGGCCATTATGTTCAAGACCTGGAATTAGCCCTTAAGGGAGCAATTTATCTACTTACCTCTGCTTCGAAGAAGGAGTGAATTCCGTCTTGTGTAGCTGAGTTCCCAGTTCCCCAATCAGACGAATCCCCAAAATGGTAGGCTAATTGAGTTGGCAATCTGGTCACTCTCACCCATATAAATCAAAGGGCCACCCTCATAGGCAGGAGTTCCCAACTCACTCAGGATTAAGGTCATTTCACCTATGGTCATTTTAGTGAAATGTAAGTCTCAATTATCAACGACGTTATATAAAGAGACTAATCATCTCGTGGTTCGGTCTTATACAAACTCTTTGTATAGGATACCTCTGCTCACATGTCTCCACATGAATGGTCAGGATCAGACCATTTATAACACTTTACAACACTTGTAACATCTACAAATCGGATCGTATCTGTAGTGTCAACAGGATCAAGTATCCTTTATTTATCCATCTACTACAAACTATTTATGTTATTACTTAACGCATGATTCACTTTTATGTATCATATACATGCTTATGTTACATGAAATAACCACAGATCTTAGTTTATTGGATTTTGAGTAAATGCTTATAAAATAACATTTATTTTATTAATAACAATATGTGTACAAAATATTTACAAACTATGAGACCACCGGGAGAATTAGGACATCAATTCCAACACAAATTTATAGAGAGATTTAATTATATATAATATAATTAAGTTGTTTCAATTATATGTGATATAATTGTTATAATGTATTTAATACATTATAGCTTAATGGGAGGAAATAAATATTTGAATGAGATTCAAATATAGTTTCTATGAATTGGATTCATGGTTGTTAAATTTAATATAAATATGATTAATATTAAATGTCATATAAAAGAGAAAAGAAACTATAACTTATATTTTATATGATACAATATTAAAACTATAAGTTATATGTTATATTTGATATAACATATAATTTAAAAAATATATATATATATATAATATGATAAGCTAGTTATCATATTTATATTTATATTATTATCTTTTTTAATAATAAGGGAAGGAGTTACAATTCCCTTCTCATTCTTTTCTCTCCACCCACGTAAGTGGGTGGTGGTTATTTTTGGTAAGTAGAAAAGAAAAAGGTTCTTCTTCTTCTTGTAAGGTGTTGTTGAACGATTGAGATAGAAAAAAGAACGACAGAAGAGTTCTGTGTGTCTTTGAGTTCTTTGTGAAAATTCTCGATCTTCCTCCTCTACATTAAGTTTTCCCTCATAACCAAAATAGTCAGAGCCCACCACTCTTGGATTCTTACCCTGAGAATACCAAGGTAACATTCGTGGTAGGGTCCAATTTTGTTCGAGGTTAATCTTGAAGAAAGTCTTCAAGTTGTTCGTGAACCGTTTGAGGAAAAATGTGAAGAAAGGTCTTCAAAGGTGAGGTTTCATGAAATCTTTTAATTCTTAAGCATGCTGTAATTTAGAATTAAATGCATATCTTGTTTATTGTTTACTGTAAACTTTATATTCAATAAAAATAGAATTTGGTCGATCCGCTTCCGCTCAAGATTCTCTCCCCATTAGATTTCCTTCAAATTGGTCTTCTAGAACTAATATGAATAAAAATCCTCTCACTTCTCCTACTATGCCTTTGGATGGTATCTAGTTTCACTCCGAGGAGATTGTTAGTTTGTGGGAAAATGTGGTCAATAGGTGAATTTTTGGTGAAAAAAGAGCTTTTTAAACAAGTTTAAGATTTCCGCCAAATTGTTGAATTAATTTTTAAAGTCAAATGTTGCCTATTAGTACTCTCAGCTGGTTCATGAGTTCATTATAAATCTTCCAAGGAATTTTGATAACACTAATAGTCCTGATTTAAGAAAAGTTCATATAAGGGGTCATTGCTTTGTCTTCCTTCTATGTGCTATAAATAAGTTATTAGAGAGGGAAGATTCCATGTATGAACATCGTCCTACTACAAGGGAACGTGTTATTGATTTAACTAATGATGTTCCAGTGTTGCTCAAGAATGACAACTAATTGTAATCGATCTTAGAGTTAATTATGTCAATATCAAACTGTTTCAACGAGTTCATGTGTCTGCATCATCTACAACATTCCTCCGATGGGTGATGAGGTTATTTTGCTTACTACTAATATTGATATCTCTGGTGGAACTTCACATATTTCTCCTCAAATTGAACTTCACATACCTCTCCTCAAATTGGACATCTTTGTTAGGTCATATATCATGCATGTTCTGCCTCTCAATCATGAGATTTAAGTGTTCTCTTTCATCATAGGACTGATTTACTGAGGTTGTCTATTATTTGTGTAGATGAGGTATCTATGTCATGGCTAAATGCTGAAGGCTTTGGGCTTATGTCATATGATACGTACTCTGATGGCTTAATTGATATTTCTATTGATGGGTCAGAGAATTCAGGACATCTTGTATCTGTAGTTGAATTGATTTATGGTTCACATTCTCTCTCTTGCTATCTATAAATGTTGACTTTAGTATCTATAGAAACTCAAAGGTTTGGAATCTTAAAAGCTCCTTCTACTTTAAATATTTTTTTAAAATTTAATTCAAAAATTAATATTTAATAGTTTTAGAATTCAAAAAGTTTTGTAACTCTTAACTTCTACTACTATAAAAACGAATTTTTTTTTTTTTTAATTACCATTCTTCACCAACGCTTTACGCATAAAGCTTCAATCTTTTTTTTCCCTCTCAATGCATTATTCCCCAAGTCTCTTAAATCTTCAAATAATCTCAAGATGTTGGTAGATTCAAGTTGCAAATGATCCACCTCAACTTTAATGGAACTGAATAAGGGTGTTTCTATACCCACTGTTATGAAGAAACAAGTGTATATCTAAGGTTATTTTTTTTCTTTTTTCGTTATTGTCTTTGTTTTTTTCTGTCCTCTACATTCAATATATTTTTTTGTTTAGATATTTGGTGGAAAAATAAAAATTCAATTGTCTATCTATTTTGAGGAATTTGTATAGCTAGGGTCTTGAATTTTCTTGGTTACTACTTTAAAGGATACGTTTTTATTGTTCTTTTATAGTTAGTATATTATTAATTTTATCGAAAATGATTGTTAAAAAAACAATAGATCAATATATTACATGCTTATGTTTCTTTTGTTGAACAAAAAATTATGTAACTATATGTCTAAAAAAAATTTTAATCAACTATAAATAGTATATAAATTAATCATTAACAATATATTAAAATTTAAAAAGGTGCCAAACCAAGCATAGCCCAATTGACATTAGAATAAATTGGTAATCACGAGGTTTGTGATTTGAATCCCCTAAGTCCAATTATACTAAAAAAAAAACTTTAAAAGGTTGTTATTAAGAGCAAAATAAATAGAACGGCAAAAGTTTTATTATAAAGAATTTTTCTTTAATTATAAGCATTAACTCTATGTATAATATGATATAAAATTATTAAATTAGTTTTATTGAGTTCGAAAAGTTCTATTTTGTAACAAAAAAAAAAGTTAGTATAATCTATAAAAAAATTTATAAATAAACAAAGTAATTAAAAAAACTAATAGTTCGAAATTAAAAAGTAATTTTAAAAATCATTCCAAAATAAATATTTTTTTTTCTAAAAAAGATGAGGATAACTATATATATTTTTTAATTTATATTAAAAATACCATAATGTAACCTAAAATTCATTAAGAATGTGGTATGAGATAAAGTATGTGATTTTAATAAATTTATGAACATTAAATGAAGGAATATGAAATTTTATAATAAATTAATTTTAATTTTAATTTATTCATCTAATTATATTAGTTATAACATAGGAAAACTTTGGAATGTCAAAATTTTTATATTTTCTTTTGAATTTCATTAGCTCTAAATTCTTTTATTACATTCATTTTTGCGAAAATTTGAAAGTTTTAATTCAAGAAAACTATAGAATTAAAGCATATGATAAAGTAAAAATATATCACGTGTAATAGAGTAGTTAAACAAAAATGCATTTTAAATTGATTTTTACTTGAAATTTAAATAATAATATGTTTCTATGGACTAAAACTAATAATTTGAAAAAGATATATTATTCTCCATAAATTTAATATTTATTTTTTAAAAAAATTAAAATTTTTAGTTATTAAATTAACTAAAAAATTATTAGTAAATTATTTAGATCAAAATTATATTCACATGAGGCATAACGTATTAACAATTAAATAGCAATATATTGTAAGAACACAAAAAAAAGGTAATTCATTTTTAAAAAGATATCTACTAAATAATATTTTATCTAAATTATTAAAAAAAAAAAAAGTATATATTTTGATTTTTTAAAAAAATTAAAACACATATGCATTTGCATGTGGTAGAACACTAGTAAATTAAAAGATACAATAAGATGGAAAGAAAGTACAAGAAAAATCCTCAACTTGCCTATCAATATAGCCAAGTCCTCTCATTCGAGATGAATAATAGCACTTGTGCTTGTTCTTTTGAAGAAGACACCTGGAAGAAATTTACATAGATGAAGAGATCAAAACAACAACGTTTATGGTATGCTTACAAAAAAAAAATGAAAACAAAAAAATAGTAGATTTTCTTGGTAGCTTGAACTAGTTGTTTGATGCCTTAGGTTTAATGACGATGTCTTTTATAGACTTCCAAGGGATAAGGTTTCCTTAGAACACCTGACAACTCTTTCCTTATTGGTCTGGACTAAATAAGTGCATATTTAGTATGATTTGGATTGAATTTGAGAAATATTAGCAAATCCGAAAATTTGGAGTTTTTTTTTTTTTACAAATTGTATGAGGATTAATAGTCAAGTTTCAACCCACAAACTTTTTACCTTGAGCTATGGACCCACATCACGTCTATAGTGATCCAAGATAGAAAATTTCTCCTATTCAGTTTTGTTTGCAAGTTCCTTTAAGAGCCTATGTAGCTAGTCCTATATTCCTATGGCTAGCTAAATCTTTGATCATTTCATGCAATTTAAGTCCTATAGTGTACCTTATATCTAAGGCTACATGACAATCTATGTCTAGGCTTTAGTCTCATATTCTTTTGTGAAATCCCCAAATGCAACTTTAAAAGTTTTCTGCCAATAACATAAAAACACAAGAGTCACTAAAAAAATTTCTCTTTTTTTTTTTTTTTTTGGTATATATTTTACATTCTTTTGCTAATAAGGCTCAAACATATGCATGTCTTTCTTTTTCTTTTTTCTTTTTTTTTTTTCCATAAAATTACTCATAAAGCCATCCAATATGAAATGAAAGTTTTCAGAAAGATTTATAAAATTGACCTGATGATTTATAAAATTGACCTACTTGACAAGCAATATTTTATAAATATCCTAAGCTTTAATTATATTTCATAACTAGATTTTTGGACTTTCTTAGACAATTTTAACCTTATAATGAAGGGTTTGTAATACCCTAAAGCGGAAGCAATTGAACGTTTTACATAACTTAAGAATATAGAGATGATAGAAATAGGATAAACTTCTTTAAGCATGCCATTTTACTGAATAGACAGAGAGGAGAAGGGTTCGTGATACTAACCCTTGGAGAACCGTCTTCTTGCTTCCTTTCTGTTCATAGCTGATAACGGGCAGAAATGCACGTTATCATAGTACTAAGTTCTTAAACAATGTTGGATTGCGTTGATGAAATATGTTAAATTGCGTCCATTAAGCATAAATTCTATAATATTGCGGTTGCACACGTCCAACGCATTAGAGCAGTTGATCTTTATATTTTTGTGCAGAATATGCATTAACGCAATGCAGAGATTACGATCATAGGAATACATTGGTCGAACGCAACTTCACCGCAAGACTTTGCGTTGATTGTGCTCGCAACCATTCGCCCAAGAAGAATCACCGCAACTTGGTTGGCACAACATGGTGGGCGCATCTGGGTGAAAGGATAATTAAGATCGATGGGACAGAAAGCTGACGGCAGTCGGATCCAAATTAAGTTGACAGCCGATAACGGTCACAAAGTACATTCAGCTTTATCGGTGACAATTATCCAGCGCACCAGTCAGAAATTAAAGTTGTCCCATCTGTACAACCGGGAGAGAGAAGCCGCCTTTCACCATGGAAAACTCTATAAATACCAAGTGCATTCTTCAGAGAATGGGTTAAGCAATCGATTACTTCATCACGTTACAAGTTCACACATCTGTCCATAGTTTTCTTTCATTTTAAGGCGGACGCGAGGAAGAAGGTGTGCCGATAGATTGTTCCGACAAGTTTGAGAAAACACCGGAAGCTCCAAGACAGAGAGAGGGCCGACGCCTGTGGAAGCAGGAACATTTGTAGCTCAGAATAGAGATTCAGTGTAAAAAGCCTCAGTCAGCAAGAAATTGCTACCATACTCTCTATCTTTATTTTCCATTATCATTTTGTACTCAACTCAGTTATAAGAATGGTATGTCTTTCTCTATATCTGTTCACTCTCTGTTATTTAAGCATGAGTAGCTAAATTAGTTGAATGGGTTGAGAAGTAGTTAGCTAGCATAACGAGGGAATTTTGATCTTTGCGATTATCTTGTTTACGTATGCTTCATTTGTCTATTAGAGATACTCGGGAGGGTAGTCTAAAGATAGGATCTAAACTTGGGAAGGTCAGGTCAGAATCTAGGTTTGGAAGAACCAGATTAGAACGCATAAATGGGAGTTGGCGCTTAGGAATGAGCACTATTTGTTATTAACGCATCGCATGCATCTTAGCAATAAGGTATGATTGTATGCGGTCACCTTGCTTTCATGCATTTTGCATCAACACATAGGATAAGAGTGGAGACTTAGGGAATAGCTCTATGGACATTTTGCATTCAACACATGCGTCCTAAACTTAGGAGCATCGCATTTACATTGGGAAATGACTTGCTGTGCATGGTTGTAACATGATCGCAAGGTTTGACACATTCCCGAGTAACGCTAGCTAATGGTCTTCTCAACCCGTTCATCGCATACTCATTCCATCTATCAACGCAACTATCTTTCTCAAATCCGCCGCCTTTATTTACTTCTTTTTAATCAACGCAACAACAAATCCACACTTTATTTATTTACTTGGTTACCACAAAGTTTTCATAAACATACCAATGTAACTATTTTCACAAGTCCCTGTGTTCGACCCTGGACTTACCAGGAAACTCAGAGGAATTTACACTTGAATTCCGCTGGGGAAACTTGAGTGTACAACGCCATCCATCAACGCATATCATCCATATTTTCATTCATAAAAATAACACATCAATAGCACGAACTCGAACTTCTCCTCACGAACTCAGTGACAAAACCTGAAACTTACGTCATTAATAAGCTTCAAACTTGATCAAAAAAAAATTTGTAATAACTCAAACTACTTCTATTACTACTAAAGCACAGCAATAGTGGTAAGTGTGGGGTTGAACCATAGAGAAGCCTTCAATTAATTTCTTTTAAATTAAAATTGACCTTGAAAAAACAGTAAAAACGAGATTTTGGTTTTTAATTGTGATTTGAATAAAATGCAAGAAAGATAAATTGCTAGGGTTAAATAAAACGGTAATTGGTTCATCTAGTTCTTGGATCAAGTAACAATTCAATGTAATTTAGATCATTGTTTTCCACCAAAAGATCATGTCTTTGAATTATGCATGCATAGCTACCCAATTGATGCAAATTAACTAATCTCTACAAAGGCCGACAATCAATTAATTTGAAAACAATCAAGTGTCCTAATTCATAATTAAGGCTGGAAAGACCGTGCCTTAACTAACCTACATGCTCCTAGATACAATTGGATCTTTAGCAGCCATAAAGAACTAGAAACACATGCATTAAGATTTAGGATTCAACTATGTTGATTAAGTGTCATAAAAACCCTTCTCAAATAATCAATTAATTCTTTAAATCTGGATTAAACATGCGATGCAAAGATTCTAGGTCAGCCTATATACCTAAGTATGCTCATCTAATTGATACTACAAGGGTAAACTTGAAGATGGACAATTACAAGGATACATGCGAGCTTGAATTTAACTAGCAAAGATATGCAATTATAGTAGGGGCGTTAATCCAGCACATAAAAGGAAATCGAAATCAAGAAGATTTAACGGAAACACAATTCTAAATTAAAACACAAAGCTGGACGGAAAACTCATTAAATTACACCAATTGTTCGATCCAAGAATTATATCCAAGAATTATATCTAAATACATGTTCATACCTCATAGATAGACAACCCAACAAGATATATCTAAATACATGTTCATAATCTGAAATAAAACAAAAAAAAATGTCCCAATGATACTGAAAACATAAAGGAAAGGAAGAAGTTTCGGCCTCTCCTCGGCATCCATTGAGATTCAATCCAATTTTCAGCACGAATTGACCTAAAATCGAAAGAGATTATTTATAGAAAATGGGACAGCATTGCAACGCTGTGGCAACTGATCAAGAGCGTCAGGGTGAAAAAGTCCAACGCTGCCCTGACGCTCACTTGCGTGCATGCGAGACTCTCTGCCCGTCAAAGCTCATACCATTGCAACGCTGATAGGTAGCATTGCAACATTACCCATTCTGTATTATAGCGTTGGGTGAGCGTCAGGCCAAGCCAACCCATGAGCGTTGCTGTGAAACCCGGATTTCCATTCTTCCTACTTAACCAGGTGATTAAGGGATTAACTAGGTGAAAGTTGAATCCTATGTTAAAGTGAAGGAAATTTATAAGTGTTAAATAGATTTTCCTTTAGTAGCTTTGAGTTAACTTTAGTTGATGAAAATTGACTAAGTGTTAGACTAGGTATTACTATGCATTGGCCATAAGATCTTGGAGAGATTATTTGGGCCAAGGGAGAAGTTGAAGTGGGAGTGACACATGCCTTGGAGGTTAGACCAACACATTAGACTAGATGGATGCGTTGGATGCGTTGGATGATGGATGTATTGGATGGGTTGGATGCGTTGGATGCATTGGATGCGTTGGATGCGAAGGATGCGTTGGAAGGATGGCATGCATCCATGCGGCTGAAGGAAGTGAAGTGATGCGTTGGAAGGGACCAATGCGGCTAAAGAAAGTGAAGTGATGCGTTGGAAGGCAGCCCATGCATCGAGCAGTCGATGCACAACACCTTTGTCCAATGTGTCGAGCTTGTCTCTTATACACATCTAGATGTGTATAAGAGACAGGTCGATGACATGTGCATCGAACACCCCTGCAATGCGTCGAACGCCTTGACATGCGCCCATGCAGCCGAGCAAGCCAATGCGTCGAGCGATCAGCGCCTATGTAGCACGCCCATGTGTCGATGGCCAACGCCTATGCCAAGCGCCATGTGCCCATGCCGAGCAAGCCTTGCGGTGGTACCTAGTGATCCATGCATCGAGGATGAGCGGCCACCCTATGCGTTGGTGATGGCTGGCTCTTGCGATGGCTAAGTTGGATTGTGATGATAATGGGTTGGCTTGCTATGCGTTAATTATAGGTTATGCGTTGAGTATGGATTATGCGTTGAACATCCAAGAGTTGGACGCATATAAAGGATGAGATCACATAGAAAACATCATCAAACCATGTGTCTTCTCGGGAGGAAGCCTTAAACCTTAAGAAAATTAGGTGGATACATAAGAAGACATGTAAAGGATGAGGGCTATGCGTTAGTGAAAGGAGAAGAAGACACCTTGGGATGTGCTGATGCAAGATTGCGTTGATGGTGTAAGGAAGAGACACTTGGTCATGCGGCCAAGTAGGAGGTGTCGGCCATGGAGCAATCTTGGACGCCTATAAATAGGGCCAAGGAATTCAGATGAGAACTCAAATTCTCTTTAAAGGACATAAAGAAGAGTGTGTGATGACTAAGTGGGAGAAGACCATGCGTTGGTATCAAGACCATGCATTGGTCAAGAAGTTCCAAGAGGGGAGATGTTGTTGGGCAAAAAAGACAGGAAGTAGCATCAAATTTGAACGAGGAGATCTCCCAGAATACTCGTGTGTTTGATGTGATTCTAAAGCCATTTAAAATCTAAAAGAGTCTAGTTTCATGGTGGGGCTGCCGAAGAAGAAGATCCAAGGAATCGGGCTGGAAGCTGAGAAAAAGATAGAAGGGTCAGGCTGTCGGGTAAGCTGGGCCAATATTGATGTTTTGAAGATTCCAGCTAAACCACGAGGAGTTATGAGCTATGATTTTTCTTGATAAACTTTCTGAGACATTTTAAAACATGTTTTCAGAAGGAAGTATCCTAAAATAAGGTCTTTAACTATGAGTAATCTAAGCTAATATTTGAATCATGAATTTAGGGTTCAAAAAGGGAAATGAAGAAAACCTAAGGAACTTCGGAAAGGAAAGTTTCTAACCAACCAAGGTGAGTGGTTATTGTGTGTTGTATTGTTGATATAATTTCTATATATATATGTAAAAATATATAGGGAATAATGATAAACTGACATGATCAGGGATATATATTTATTTGATTACTATGCTTGTTGAGATATTGCTTGTATGTTTGTTTTGGAAACTGAAATTGTACCCGGGATACATAGTTAGAATGCTTGAAAAGGGTACTTGGCGGGAAAATATAGTCGGCTTCGGTCGGTGGAAAATGATAGTCGGTGACGACCAGCGCGAAATATAGTCAAGTTACCTAAGCATAGATAGCGGGAAAATAGTCGATGTGCACATTGGCGGGATAATAGGGTACAGGAAAAGTTTGCACAAGAATTGTTGTTGTCTTAGTATACGTGTGAAAGTACTAGGGATGTTTATATTATGTGTTAACCAGCGATCAAGCTGGGATTGGTTGTTTTAACCAGCGGTCGAGCTGGGGATTGTCCAGCGGTTTGGCTGGAAAATAATAATAAACTTGTGGTAATGTTCTTGTTGAATATGCATTATTTTCCCAAAAGTATATTTATATTGACAAAGTTATTTGTTTATCTAAAGGCACCACTCACTGGGCTTTAAAGCTCATATTTTCCATGTTTTATGTTTTACCACCCCTCCCCTCCCCCACCCCAAGGTAGTGAAAGGTGAGGAGTTCCAGGGTGCTGCTATGGTTAAGGTCTGCCACAAGCCACAATTACACTTCCGGAAGGGTTTTACAGTTGTTGTCGTAAACTTTGTTGTTAAGTCTTGGATTTGTATAAACGTTATGTTGTTGTAATAAAATGGGCCTACTTAATCAGTTGATTGTTGAATTTGTTCATTGGTATCAGAGTTATTTCCACAAGAGTTATTAGGCAGTAAGTGTCAACGAAAGGGTTGATAACTGCTGCAGTCATGCTCTTTCCCAGGCTCGGAGGGTAGTCTTGGGCGGGGTGTGACAGTTGCGATGCTGAAGCAGGGGCATTTCGGTCTTTTTTAACTCATTTGAAGCTTGGATGCTCAAATCAACTCCAAATTGCTTCAAATTAATTCCAATTAGCTCCAAATTTCGATTCTACCTCTTGGTTACTCAGTACCTACAAAATAGGGAACTAAACACGTAAAATTTGATAACGAGCCCCAATTAAGCTAGGAATAATAACTCTTTTTTAGAGCTATCAAACATCCCCAGCTTAATTCTTGCTCGTCCCGACCATGGTAGAAACATACAATCAAATAGTATATAAAAGAATTAAAAACATGTTAGCTTAATTCACAAGGTTGTTACTCTAGTCTCAACAATCAAATTGAATGAAATTTAAAATCAAGAACAAAATTTAATTATGATCAATCAACGAAGCACAAGTTTAAGAATGGTTATTAATCTATTCATGCATGAGTGAGCTAAGAGTTTTGCTAGTTAAGCTTGCACAGCCCGAAAAAGTTTTAAGAGGTCCTTATCCCGTTTTCCCCCTACTTTGGTTTGATTATCGACCTTGGACATACCACACTTGCAAAAAAGAGGGCAACACTAAGACAAGGGTGCCTAAACACACACACAAAACATAAAAAGGGCATCTATTTTACCTAAAGGGCTAGTTTTCACACCCTACCGCCGAGAACTTTTCACTCTTTTCTCGCGAGCCCTAACTAGACACGGCGGAGGTAACTGTTTTCACCTCTAGCTATGCCCACACACACACATTAGTTGTTTTTTTTTTTTGTTTTTTTTTTTTTTTTGCAGGCACATCGACAAATGCCTTATTTTTTTAATGCATTTTTTTCAAAATTGCAACTAATTTGTTTTTCTTTCTTTTTCTTCTTTTTTTTTAAGTTCACAGTAGGCCCTATTTTATCCACTTTGTCTAGTTTTGCTCTAAAACAACTGTGGTCACTTCTAAGTCAAAGGTATATCTTTCGGGGTGACAACAGAAGTATAAACTAGATAACCCAATTCTAAGCATGCAAGACACTAATTTCGCAAAAGCAATGACTTAAAGATGCAAGAGACAAGAAAAAATTTTAAATTTGGGCTAAAAATCATGATCATGTATTCTTAAAGTTCTTTCATGCAAATTTCATCACAAGAAGAGTATGTCATAAACTATCATGATAACAACAGAGCAAACAAGCTAACAAGGCAATCAAGCACACAACATTATCCGAGCACAGTGCTCAAGGACCCCAAGCTATATAAAAATTATCCAACAGGTACCCCACCTCCAACTTAAAGTAATACATTGTCCCCAATATATTTTAAATAAAGCTCAATAAAAATAAAAACAAGGGAACAGAAAACCTCCCCAAATGATGCGCACATGGGATGGTGGAGGTCAAACATCTCCTCATCGCTTAATTAGGCTCTGGAAAGGCCTAAAAAAAGAGAAAAATAAAAGAAAAATTACAAAAGACAACCTACAAAACAAACAAAAAGTTAGCAAAACTAAAATGAAATAAAAACTAAAAATAAAAATAAAAATAAAGAAAAAGAAAAAGAAAAGTAGAAATATAAAAAAAAATAAAAATCGAGGGCAAAAGAAAATAGGAAGGGAAAAGAAGACTAGCCTCAGTCGGAGTCAAGAGAGTTCGGGTCTCTCTAAAAACTGCTCTGGAATCCGATGTAGTCGTAATAGAGGTGGTTTTTGATATAAATGAAGTTCAACGTCCTTTCCATTCACCTCGCTCGACGTGCAACCTCGTGACTCACCTGAAGTGACCCAATGGCCACCTGAGCGTTTCAGTGGCTATCCTCAGGGCCTCCTTCCCGTAAGATTCCTCTGCCACCGAAATTTCTTACTGATCCTTGGGACTAGCATCAGGAAGTTGTTCTGCCGCTGGGACATCCTCATCCTCTCCTTCATCGTCTGAACTATGCCCTTCCACACCTCGCCCATGGAAGGCGGCAATGGAAGACCTACAGATGGCGGCTCGACCCCCCATCCTCTCTTTGTCGTTGAAAATCTTCACCTCATACCTACGACATAGCTAAGTAATCAAGCTAGGGTGTCCTAAGCTACCTATGGCAGAACACCATCCACAACGACAGATTAAAGCTCTAATGACTCGTCCGACGTTGATGGACATTCCTTGGACTAGGCAGTATAGAAGTTTAGCCTAATCCTTCATGACGTTTATGAGCTGTAGAACTAGCATCAATCTGGAACATACAAAGGCATGCCAGATTTGGCCAATGACGATTATATTCGTCCCTCTAAACCTCACAGCCACCCCTCTGGACCTGGCCCACTAAACTTCTAGACCACATAAGGCCTCTATCACCTCCTCCTCAGGGAACTGCTGAAAGCAGAACCTCGAAGTCACGTAAACCGTAGACTTCATTGATGTGGGATGATGAAAAGGGAACTCTAGTGCCTCTCACCAACGAATAGTCCCTAACTTCGTCGATGTTGGCATAAAACTGTCTAACTAGGGGGACAACTGCCTCACCAGGACGGGCTGCCAAAGACTCCCACCCCCTTTACTCTATGGCAGCAGTGATGTGTGGGTAAAAGTTAGCCTCTAGGGATAAGGCTCTCTCGAGGACAATCTTCCTAGAAGACACTATGTGGTGGTATTTATCGAGGGCCTCTTGAGAGCTAAACCTAGGGTGCTTGAAAACTGGATCTTGGTGTTGCCCATGCCCACTAGAACTAGCTTCCCTTCTTTCTACTCTCCTAGGACTCATGACTAAGATTTCCACAAAAAGGTAAACTCGCAAAATTTGGTTCCTAGGCAAACTCTCACAACCTCTTCTCAATCCCTACCCAAAACCACTCCAAACTCTCACTAACCACACACAAATTCACCTGCACATAGAAAAATCCCAACAATTTCATTCACATATTCAATATCAACATAGTCAAATCTTCCAACCCATTCAAAACAAGCAAGAACCCATGCAAAATAAAGATATCTCTCAACCATTCGACAAATATATGCAATAATCAACAAAGAATGGAAAAAGAAATCTTACCTAGAAGTGAAGAAATCCAAAAAAACGTTAGAAAACACGATAGATCTTGAAAGTTGGAGAAAAACCCACGAAAATAGACTATAACTCTAGGTAAAATGTGAGGATTTGGAAGAAATCAAAGGGGAAAACATGTTTAGGATGAAAAGAAGTGAAGGAAATCGAGAGAGAAGGATGAGGAAGGCTCAGTTTTGGGAGAAAAATGAAGAAGAAAGTGAAGAGTTAGGCAGAAACTATGTTTTAACTCAGTTTTGTCTTCGTAGCATTGCAACACTACGATTGCAGCGTCACGATGTTGTACCCTAATTTAATTTTTAAAAAAAAAATTGAAAAAAAAACTTCCTAAAAAAAACTACTAAAATTTCTCTTAAAAAATAAAAATAAAAATAAAAGAAAAAGAAAAGAAAAGAAAGTTTTAAAACTTGGCTGCCTCAAGGAAGCACAAATTTTTAATGTTGGTTGCTTAACGTGGCCTGTCCCTTATCAAGGTATAAAGAAATTCTCGTATTTCTCTGGTTCTTTCTTGGATAAGTCGATAGTCCGATGAGGCGATAAAGGTTCTCATCTTTTGAAAAGAACTAGACAAGTCGAATTTAGAATTTTTGAATTTTATAAAAGGAAATAAAATAAAAGACTCTAGGACTGACTCTGCAAAAAATAAAGACTCTGACTCGACTGACTAGACTGACTCGCAAGGCGAAGATGAGCAAAATTCAAAAATTAAAGAAATACCAGGACAAAGAATAGATTGAGGCCTAGGAGCTTCTAACTCTTTTACTTGAGACTCCTCAAAGTAAAGCTCAGACTCATACTTAACTTTGCCAACTTGCTCTTGGCATGGCAGGGGATAAATACCATCGTCTGAATCGATCCACGTGTATTCCCTACAAGGTTAGCCTTAGTGCCACAGACACGAGAAGGCTCTTGGTCAGACATTCGAGGAACTAGTTGCTCGGCGAACTCATCAATGTAAGTGTCTCTACTGCTTAACTCGATATCTTCAGAAGATGATAATTCCCAAGACTTCTCAAGTCTCCTAACTGATTCAGTGATCTAAGCAATGCAGTCACTCAGATTTTGAAGCTCAACTCTAATTTCATGTCCGGAATAGAAGTTATCCTGTTGGAATCTCAAGGGTTCTTGATAATTGTAGGGGTGTTCCTGCACAGACTCACTAGAGCAATTAGAAAGTTCCCTAACTATATCTTCTAAAGAAATACCTGAGTTGGCAGACAGATTCAGCATCAACGACGTTTTGCTAGGAAACTCCTAAGGAGAATAGTATTCGTGCTCAAAGCCATGCGAATTCTGTATCTGTATAGAAGCCATAACTTGAACAATAGAGGTTAGTTCGGATATTTGATTTCTAAGCTCATCAATCTCACTTCCTCTTGTGTTTCCCATTGTACCACACATCTTGCTTGAGGCGCATAAATGGTCATATCTTCTACCATTGAAAAACAAGTAGACACAAAAAAGAAGATTTTTTTTTTTTTGGATTTTTAAGGTTTACAGTCAATTCTAACTAAAAGATATTAATTGGCGTGCTTCCCCGACAATGGTGCCGTTTTTTTATAGAACTCAAAACTTACGTCATTAATAAGCTTCAAAATTGATCAAAATAAAATTTGTAATAACCCGAACTACTCCTATTACTACTAAAACATAGCAACAGTGGCAAGTGCGGGGTCGAACCATAGAGAAGCGTTGAACTAATTTCTTTTAAATTAAAATTGACATTGAAAAAACAGTAAAAATGGGATTTTGGTTTTTAGTTGTGATTTGAATAAAATGCAAGAAAGATAAATTGCTAGGGATAAATGAAACGGTAATTTGTTCATCTAGTTCTTGAATCAAAGTAACAATTCAATATAATTTAAATCATTGTTTTCCACCAAAGGATCATGTCTTCGAATTATGCATGCATAGCTACCTAATTGATGCGAAGTAACTAATCTCTACAAAGGCTGACAATCCATTAATTCGAAAACAATCAAGTGTCTTAATTCATAATTAAGGTTGGAAAGATCGTGCCCCAACTAACCTACATGCTCTTAGATAATTGGATCCTTACCAGCCATAAAGAACTAAAAATACATGCATTAAGATTTAGGATTCAACTATGTTGATTAAGGGTCAGGAAAAGCCTTTTTCAAATAATCAATTTATTCTTTAAATATGGATTAAACATGCGATGCAAAGATTCTATGTCAGCTTATAGACCTAAGCATGCTCATCTAATCAATGCTACAAGGGTAAACTCAAAGCATGGACAATTACAAGGATACGTGCAAGCTTAAATTTAACTAGCGGAGATATACAATTATGGTAGGGGCGTCAATCCAACACGCAAAAGCAAATCAAAATCAAGCAAGATTCAAAGGAAACACAATTCTAAATTAAACACAAAGTTGGATGGAAACTCATTGAATTACACCAATTGTTCGATCCAAGAACTAGATAAAGAATGACCTCATCGATTTATAGACAACCCAACGAGATACATCCAAATACACATTCATAATCTGAAATAAAACAAAAAACTATCCTAATGATACTGAAAACATAAAGGCAAAAGAAGAAGTTTCGGCCTCTTCGGCCTCCATTGAGATTCAATCCAATTTTCAGCATGAATTGACCTAAAATTGAAGGAGGTTATTTATAGAAAATGGGACAGTGTCGCAATGCTTGCTAAGCATTGCAACACTGTGGTAGCTGATCAAGAGCGTCAGGGTGAAGAAGTCCAACACTGTCTTGACGCTCACTTGCGCGCACGCGAGGCTCTCCGCCTGTCAAAGCTCGTAGCATTGCAACGCTACCCATTATGTCTTATAGCGTTGGGCGAGTGTCATGCCAAGCTAACCCATGTGCATTGCAACATTGAAGCAAGGGCATTTCAGTCTTTTTTGGCTCATTTAAAGCCTAGATGCTCAAATCAGCTCCAAATTGCTTCAAATTATCCCTGATCAGCTCCAAATTGCTGATTCTACCTCTTGGTTACTTAGTACCTACAAAATAGGGAAATAAACACGTAAAATCCGATAACGAGTCCGAATTAAGCTAGGATTAATAACTCTTTTTTAGAGCTACCACCCAGCAAGTCCACGTAACATAGTAGTGAAAAAGGGGACACTACCACGAAATTTTTCTCGTTGTTCTTAAGGTGAGAATCAATAGAAAGGTATGAGCTTCTGTTGCTTAATTTTGGTGAAGGGAGAAGAAATTGTGACTGAGAGAATTTTCTACACAAAGAGATTGGTTTAGGATGAAGATGATTAACATCAATGTCTGTGAAACTGTTTAAATTAATTAAAAAAAAAAAAAAAACTCCCTCTGTATTTCACGTAGTTGAGAGAAAAATGGGTTTAGGGAAATTATCAAAATGACTCCCTCCCCTTTTTTAATTTTCAAAATTCAAATAATTTGATTTTAATAATATATATATATACTAAACTATATGTTATATCACATATAACATATAACCTATAGTTTGTATTATATCATATATAATATAACCTATATTTTATTATTCTCTTATATAACCTATAGTATTAATATGAATAATATTCATATTAATTTTAACCTATAGTTTTTATATGAATCACATTCATATAATTAATATTTGAATCATAGTCAAATATTTATTTCTCTCATCAAAACTTTATATTATAATATATCATATACATTATATCAATTATATCTTATATAATTAATTCTCTTTAATTAATTTGAACAATTCAAATTAATCCAAAATTAATTTGATTCTCATTAATCCCTATTAAGCTAATAGACCTTATGGACTTATAGATTGAAACTCCAATGATACTTGATTAATTAATTAAAATCTTTAATTAAATTAATTAACATTCATTAACTGTCAGTCACTCCACTAAAAATCGACAGCTGCACTCTTCGCATTATAGATATATTTCTGTTTCCATTGGATATAACCAATCAAGAGGGTCTTGACCATTCACAAATTGCTTGTAAGTATAGTTCGGTCAAAATTATCATTTTACCCCTATAGTTACATCTAACTCTTTAAGTACCATTGATCCCTCTAATGAATAATTAGTCATAGTCCAACTATAACTAAACCCCTATCGGACCTGAAGAAGGTGTGGTGCCACATTGTTCAAGACCTGGAATCAGTCCTTAAGGGATCAATTTATCTACTAACCCTAACAATAAGGAAGGAATGAGTTACTTTTTATATAGTTGTGTTCTCAACTCTCCAATCAAATGTATCCCCAAAATGGTAGGCATATTGAGTCGGTGAATCTGGTCACTCTCACCCATGCATAACAAAAGACTGTCCTCATAATCAGGAGTTCACAACTCACTCAGGATTAAGGTCAAGTCACCTATGGTCATCCTAGTAAAATGTAAGTCTTTTCTAGTAACGGTGTTATAAAGTGAAACTATTCATTTCGTGGTTTGGTCTTATACAAACTCTTTGTATAGAATACCTTCGCTCACATGTCTCCATATAAATGATTAGGATCAGATCAGTTGTAGCACTTTATAACAAATGTAACAACTACAAAACGGGTCGTATCTGTAGTGTCACACCCCGCCCCGGACCACCTTCTTAGCTTAGACAAAGGCGTGACTGCAGTAGTTACCAACCCTTGGGATGACACTTACTGCCTAATAACTCTTGCGGAATAACTCTGATACCAATTATAATTCATATGCAACGGGACGTCTTTAGGCCCATAATTTATTAACTTAGAAACATAATATGTTTAGAGTCATTATAACACTAGATTTACAAGTCCCAAAACCCACAAACCCTAGTCCCTATATGAACAATAGTAACATGTGTACAATATTAACAGTAATCACCTAGCAAACGGTTACAAGTCTTTTGGTCCTTTAGTGGCAGAGCAGACACAGAGCTATCTTCAGAGAATTTAACTGCTACCTGTGGGGAGGAAAACAAAACATTTGAAAATGGGGTGAGCTTACGCCCAGTGAGTAACCGAGAAAACATAGTAAATTCTCATGCATGATTTCAGTAACGAGTAAATTCTCATGCATGATTTCAGTAACGAGTTTTTAACTGAAACATAAACTTTTACGGTACTTGTACTGCAGCATAAAGATTTTCCAAGCGTAAAACATATAAAGTTGTTTTAATCATAAAACAGTAAAATCGTTTCTCAATCCAACGTACCCTACTGTGGGTAAAACAATCCCAACACCAACTACTAGTCCAGAGAGAACCCTTTTGTTCAATCTCTAACTCTATTCACCTGTGGCCACACTAAGTACCCTCACACATTAGGTACTTCTGCTCAGATACCTTCTCAATGTCCTTCAGTATCTCGTTGGCTTGGTACCTTCTCAAACGTCCTTCAGTACCAATAGATACCTTCTCACATGTCCTTCAGTATCTAGTTGGGCAGATACCTTCTCAAATGTCCTTTAGTATCGCGTTTTACTAAAACTAGTCATAAATGACTTTTCTCTTTAAAGCATGTAAAGTATAACACATATAAAACATGGCTTTAAAGATGGTAACGCATGCTGGATAAAATCAACACATATAAATGGTTTTTCAATAATTTCTCACACATGCATGTGTTCAAAATATAATTTATAACTTGCTTGGAAATCACTTCATAAAACTAGTAGGCATGAGAATATTCTTGAAAACATGCTTTCTATAACACGTTATAATCAAACAGTTTAAGCAAAATATTTTAGTCAAAACATTTTAGCCACTCACCTCGATTTCTTAGGAGCTTTTCACTCTAGTAGCTCCTCGGGCTCCTTTTCACCCCTAGAATTCAGATTCAACTTACAACTTAGATAATACATAGTTCCGAACCTTATTTGAAAATACTTCTTTCTACAAACTTATTTTAAAATGTCTCAGGAAGCTTAACCTAAAATTTCAGCTCAGAATTTCTCGTGGTTTGGCCGGAATCTCAGAATCTTCAAGACTGGCCTAAACTAATCCGACAGTCTGACCCTTCTGCATTCTTCTCAATCTCCAGCCCGGTTCCTTTAAGCTTTTTCCTCCAGCAGCTGAAGACTAGACTTTCAGAGCTTTTAGATGGCTTTGGAATTACTCCAAATGCACGAGTAGATTAGGAGATCTCCTCGTCCAAAATTGATACGTTCTTCTCAACCCTCACTGTTCTCTCTCTCCTTTACGAAATTTATGATTTTGTGATTTGAAAATGAAATCCCAAAGCTCTATTTATAGGCGTTCAAATCTCTCGTGGCGTTGACAGCACCTACTTAGCTGTATGGCCAAATGTTTATTTCTCCCCTTATCAACACAAGCTTGCATCACCTTGTCCTAAGGTGTTTTCTTCATATGCGTCCACCAAATTTCCTTAACCCTTAAGAATTTTTCTTATGAAGACACTTAATTTTGGTTGACGTTTGCCCTTGTGTCTTCAACCTTTGTTTGTATTCAATTTAGAGTTTCCAATGTATAATCTACAAGAACGCGGCCAAATTCAATGCATAAATACTTTCCCGGTCGTTCGATGCATAGGCGAGGCCCTTTAATCGTGTGGGCATGACGTTCGAATGTAGCACCGGACAAGGCGTGGCTGACGCACAGGCTGCTCTTGCTCTCTCCACTCTTGGTAGTGTCGCTCTCTCCACTCTCTGTTGTGTCGCTCTCTCCCACTTTCTCGCCTCATTAATCTCTCTCTCTCCAATCTCGGTGGTGTCACTCTCTCCAACTTTCTCTTCCATTTTCTCTCCAATCTCGCTCTCTCCCAGTTTCTCTCCAACTTTCTCTCTCCAATCTCGCTCTCTCCCATTTCTCTCCAATCTTTAGCTACTGTGAACAATGTTCTCGTGTCCGTTTGCTCACCACTTTGTGATACTTTTACACGGATTTCCAAATTTTTCCCAAAGTAATTTCCCATATTTTCCGCATTTCACATAAATTTCTAATTTTTCTCAGTTCTTCAGCCATAACGCACTTCACCTAATTTCTCCATACTTAGCCGAATTTTTCCCCAAATTTTCCAAACTTTAATTTCCATATTATTCCACACTAGCTCAACCTACTTATTATTTTTCCCCAACTTTCCCAACTCAATTCCATATTTTTCTTTTCGAATCCCCATTCCACATTAGCTGTTTCATCATCCTACTTTTTATACAAATTTCATCACAATTTTACCAATTAAAGCTCAACTTAATTTATTCAAAGAAAATCTACTTAACACTTAGAAATTTCCTTCCCAACTTAGGATTTAACTTTCACTTAGCTAATTCCTTTTATCACTTGCTTAAGTAAGGAAAATAGAAATTCGGGTTTCACACATAGTGTCACCAAGATAAGGTATTTAACCTTATTCATCGATGACCAATTATTTAGGTTATTACTTAAACATGATCCATCTGTATGTCTCCACATACATGTTTAAATTACATCCAGTAACTTTGGATCTTAATTTATCGGTTTTGGATTAATGCAACTAAATGTCAAATAAAATAACACTTATTTTATTAAATAAATAATATGTTTGTACAGATACAATTTTACAAATTACAAGACCACGAAATTTAGGACATAGCCTCAATATATAATACACATTCTCTCCTATTAAATGTCTGTACTATTATGCAATTAAAATATTAAAAATATACCATAACGTTTTTAATAACAATCATTTGGAGATATCTTTTTAAAAACCCTGAATTTTTGTGTATCTTCATTTAATGACTTTTTATTTTATCCATTAACGAATATTGTATATATCCCTTAAATTTAGGAAAATGTTTGTATTGTTTTATAATACATTTTCTCTCATATTAACTTTTTGTATTATTTTATAATTAAAATATTTAAAAATTCATATAGAATTTAGTATTTATTAAATTTTCCATTAATGCAAGATTCATTATAACATCATTGTCTTGATTTTAGGAGTTTTTGCTTTTGAAGAATATTTTTTCCAATTAGTTTCAAATTTGTCACAAATTTTAGTTGATTACATATTTTGGATTTTGACTTAAAATTCATAATCCCTAATTTCGATGGATTATATGTATGAGTGGAAAGGCCAAGTTTTAAACTTAAAAAAACGACCACCAAAGTCCAAGGAGGCCATATAGAAATATATAAGGAAATCGCGATGGGTAGCAATTTGAATATGTTATTTTGTAGGTGCGTCATCCATATTTGATGTTTCGTAAATATGGCATAAACATCAAATTTGAGTTCTTAATTTTTTTATTACATATTTGTTCTAAACAATTAATTGATAGAGAGAGAAAGAGAGAAAGAGAGAAAGAGAGAAAGAAAGATAGAGAGGGAGAAAAGTGGCAAGTAGCGATCGGCGATCGGCGACCGGATGTACGGTGATCGATAGAAGTAAGCGGTAGGAAGATGGAGTAGCGGTCGGTGACAAATGGTGTGGAGTTGGCGAAAGAGAGATGTTAGGGGAAGAAAGATAGAGAGAGAAAGAGAAAAACGACTACCAACACTTGGCAATCCATGATGTGGAGAGGTTAGTTGTTTGAAGAGAGATGTTAGGAGGAGGGGTCTATTACTTTCGAAGAAGAGGAAGTTCAAGTTTTTTTTTTTTTTTTTTTAATTTTAAATTCTAAGTATATTATTTTAATTCAAGTGTAAGTGTACTAGTTTATTAAGGGACATCAAGTGTATTAAGGAGTATAATTTTATCAAGGAGTATAAGTGTATCAAATGTATAAATGTGTATTCTCTATTTTAAACCGTGGGTTGGGCTTTTTTTTTTCTATTTTTACAAAACTAAAAGATTTGGACTACACCCCTAATATTAAGGGCTTATTTTGCCCATTTTGCAACAATCCCAAAAATATTTATTTAGTTTTAAAATATGTAAATATATGTTTGTGTTGGGAAATTCAGCATCGAACAACAAAACCCTACTCCACTTCCCAACTTCATCGCCTCCCACAGCCTCTCGTGCTTCTGCCACTACGCTCCCCCTCCCAGGTCTCTAATTCTCCAATTCAATCTTCAACGTAATGATTCTCAATTTCTGTGTTTTCTGTTTGTTAGTCAACAAGTTCTTTGCCATCGCGGAAACTACTTCCTTATAATTTCCCTTAACTGTTCATTACTCACTTGGTTCTGTTCGCTTTATTCTGTCCACAGTTCTGAATCTAGAGCGTGGAGCATTTCTCCCTTCAGCCATGGCACTGGTGTGTAATCGATACTTGTATTAATTAATTAATTAATTAATTCTTTTTGCAACCCTGTTCGCCCGATGAGATATGATAAGAATTCTGACAAACTGCCTGTATGCGCTAATTTTTTGGATGATTAAATGTCTATGAATTGCAGTGACAAGAAATTTATCATGAGACTTGAATGTTGCCAATTATGTATGTATGATTTGGGTTTGTTGCAGGTCTTACACGCAGGAAAGACGAATAAAAATTCTTTAAAGGCTCTCATTGCTGCAGAATACAATGGAGTCGAAGTGAAATTGGTCTCAGACTTTGAGATGGGAGTCTCAAACAAGACTCCGGAGTTTATCAAGATGAACCCTATTGGGAAGGTTGCTTTCAATTTTGATAAGCTGAAATTCGTATTGTGAAAATGATCTTGTTTACTAGCTATAGATGAATCTAAAGGTTTAATGAACATTTCTCTTATTTTTAGGTCCCTGTTTTAGAAACGCCCGATGGCGCCATTTTCGAGAGTAACGCAATAGCCCGTTATGGTAAAATGATGTGGACCATTTTCTAAAACTTGGGTTGGTTGACTGATTGTATTTTAAACAATAAAACTGACTTGTTTGTGTATTTGATGATGCAGTTGCACGCTTGAAGGCTGATAGTCCTCTGTATGGTTCATCTCTGATAGATTATGTGAGATGAATTATGTTTTTCTATTGGCATTATTGTTTCTTTTCATAAAATCTTTATTCTTTTTATGTTAAACCTACAGTTTACGACCAGGCAAGTTCTGCTTATTAACTATCATGTTTATTATTGCTGATTGCGTTTCAGGGGCATATTGAACAATGGATTGACTTTGCAACGTTGGAGATAGATTCTAATATTGTGACTTGGTTTAGACCTAGAATTGGGAGAGCTCCTTATCTTCCTCCTGTAAGTAATATTTGTGGCCATTTGATTCTCTTAATTTCTCCGATTCCTTTTCAGCTTGTTTTCATACTTAAATTGCTTCCTTTTGGATTATTTAGCCTATTTCATTGTAGTTTGGTCAAGTCCTAGCTTCTATGATTGCCAACACCTGCATTTTCATTGTCTTTTATGGTAATGTATTTATATCTTGATTAGTGCCCATCTCATATTATTTGATTGCATATATTTTCTTTCCTGAATTAAGGTCGAGGAAGCTGCAATTGCTTCATTGAAGAGAGCTTTGGGAGCTTTGAATACACACCTGGCTTCAAATACGTACCTAGTTGGTCATTCTGTTACACTAGCCGACATAATCATGAGTTGCAACCTGTTATTGGGTTTTACTAAGCTCATGACTAAGAGCTTTACCTCGGAGTTCCCACATGTTGAACGGTACTACTGGACCTTGGCCAATCAACCAAACTTCAAAAAAATCCTGGGTGAGGAGAAGCAGGCAGAGTCAGTTCTTCCTGTTCAATCTGTAAAGAAACCCGATGAATCTTCTAAGCAAAAGCACACGGATGAGAGTAAGAAAGAAGCTAAAAAGGAAGCTGAAAAAGAGAAGCCAAAGGCTGTAGCTGGCGAGGGAGAGGATGAGGCACCAAAGCCAAAACCCAAAAATCCTCTTGATTTGCTACCTCCCAGTAAGATGATTCTGGATGAGTGGAAGCGGCTATACTCGAATACCAAAACCAACTTTCGGGAGGTTGCAATTAAAGGTACGGAACCTTTTCGCTGAGTAATGGTTTGATGATAGAAAGCTTTTCACAACTTTTACAGAAAAGGAACTTTTTCTTCTCTGAGACTAAGCAATCATTTTATTTATTATCTTTAGAGTGCATTCTTATTCTTCAAATTTGATAATGTACCCAAATACATTGCACAATATAGGCTTAAAATTTTCAACTACCCCACCTAGGCGTAAGTTTTTCAACTACTCCACCGATGTTCTAGATAATTTTATTGGTAGCTTGATTTGTGTATTCCTTTCCTTTATTTGCATTTAGTTTCACTACCACTTAAATTTGTTGCAGGATTTTGGGACATGTACGATCCAGAGGGATATTCTCTTTGGTTCTGTGATTACAAGTACAATGATGAGAATACTGTTTCATTCGTGACTTTGAACAAGGTTGGTGGCTTTCTCCAGCGAATGGATCTCGCTCGTAAGTATGCTTTCGGGAAGATGTTAGTGATTGGATCAGAACCTCCATTTAAGGTGAAGGGTTTATGGCTTTTCCGTGGACAAGAGATCCCAAAATTCGTCCTGGACGAGTGCTACGACATGGAACTTTATGAATGGAGGAAGGTTGATCTATCGGACGAGGCACAAAAGGAACGCGTAAACCAGATGATTGAAGATCAGGAACCTTTTGAAGGGGAGGCTTTGTTGGATGCCAAATGCTTCAAGTGATGAAGTAATCATCTTATCTTAACGGGTGTTGTTAGTTTCCTTTTGAGTTGAGAGTTCAAGCATCATTATGGTACATCTTAATTTACGAATCTTTATTTCTGTCAAGTGTGATTAGACAGCTATTTCCCTCAAAAGGAAGAAACAAAAAGGAAAAAAAAAAAAAGAAAATAACAGTAAGTAAAAAAATGTGTGTTTTAGAATCATATTCTCCTTTTTGGTTCATGAAAGTATAAAATAAAAGCTCATGATTTCCACACCACATTAATATATAAAAATGGTATAACCTTTACCTGAGAACATTAATGTTGGTTTTTGACGTGGAAAGTTGAGTTGGATTAAGATTAATTTGTGTACGTAGGGTTAATAAATTTGTATTAGGAGTTTTGAGTTGAGTTCTAAATTGAGTTGGGTTAGGAAGTTTATGTTTGAGTTATAGAGTTGAATTATGTTAGGTATCCTATTTGCAAGATAACAGAAAAGAAACACCCACGAGAAGAGAAAAGAAACACCCACGAGAAGAGAAAATCCGGCACAAGATAGAGCTGCTCGATAAGTTTTATTTATATGCCAATAGATGTGCGGTTACAAGCACCTAACTCAAGACTAAGGATAACAAACACAAAACTCATAAGAAAAGATAAAACCAACCACTTAGCTATGATCGAATTCTTCCTTACCTTCTCCTCTATTGCACCCTCTTTTTTAAAGAAGCCAAAGTGGTCCTTTCAGATGGGTTATATTTCCTTTTTCCGTTCTTGCTCCACTTTCCTTCAAATATTCTTCCTCAATTCCCATTATTCTAGATAATTTCCCTTTTCTACCATTTCTCCTGTATGTATTGATGATTGGAGGTCTAACAATACCGTCCACCTCGAATTGCATCTTGTCCTTAAGGTGGAAATTGGGGAATTGCTTTGTGATCAAAGGGATGGCTTCCCATGGAGCTTCACTCTCTAGCAAGCATTGTCATTGAACCAACCATTCTTTAGCCGCCAGTTCTCCATCCCAACACATATCGAGTACTCTTTCAGGATACAGCTGCAACTCAAACTCCTCAGTGAGTGTTGGATAATGGTGTTGAACTTGAGGGTTCTGACCTAGCTTCCTCTTTAATTGAGAGACATGAAAAACATTGTGTATGCTTGCCTAAAAGGGTAGATCCAGTTTGTAAGCTACCATCCCTATTTTATCTACAATCTTATAAGGTCCATAGTATTTTGGGGATAGCTTCTCACACCTTTTTCGCGCTAGGGACTTTTGGCAATATGGCCTTAGCTTTAAATAAACTTCCTCTCCCACTTCAAAGTGTAGTTCTCGATGATGGCAGTCTACTTGTTTCTTCATTCGATTTTGGGCCACTAATAGGTGCTCCTTTAATGCTGCCAATTCCTCATCCCGCGCCATCAACTGTTGTTCCACCATGTTTTGGATGTTTTCTTCTCGCCATAAGATATTATAGGTGGTGACTTTCTAACAAATACTGCTTGATAAGGAGTGGTCTGGATAGATGTGTGGAACGTGGTGTTATACCACAATTCTGCCCATGGAATCCACCTATTCCACTTGCGGGCTGCTCGTTACAAAAACACCGTAGGTAGGTCTCAAAGCAGCTTCTTTTTAATGCTGTCCCCATCATGGTGAAGAGTTCTTTCCAAAAATGGTTGAGGAATATCTTATCTCGGTTTGATATTATTGATTTAGGAATACCGTGATGCTTGATGATCTCTCTAATAAATAACTCAGCCACTTGTTTTGTAGAAAACGGGTGTTTTAGAGGAATGAAGTGGGCGTATTTACTTAACTGATCCACCACAACCATAATCGAATTAAACCCATTAGAACGTGATAATCCTTCAATGAAATCCATGGTTAGTTCCTCCCAAGTCTACTTCGGAATAGGCAAAGGTTGTAATAATCCGGCTAGACTTAGAGCTTTTGTTTTGTTTCGTTGGCACACTTCACACTGTTCTACATATTGCTTTTCATCTGCCTTCATTCCCTGCCAATAAAGCTCCCCCGCCATTTGCTTATAAGTCCTTAAGATTCAGAGTGCTTTCAGAATTGAATTGTGAAATGTATGCAGTGAAGAAGGTATCAATGAGGACCGTTTTGAGATCACTAACTGGCCTTTGTACAAGAGTTTTCCATGCTGCCAACTATATTTAGGCTTTCCCTTTGGATCTTCCTTTAGTAAGGTAATGATTCTTTGTAACTCCTCATCGCTATCCACTTCTTTCAGGACTATTTCGAGGTCAACTAGGGCCAATGTTAGTGAAAAAAACTCCATTGTGTTGGGTAACTAGTGACGGGAAATTAGAAGTCAAATTATCAACAACTAAAATCCCGTGGACACAATATGCGATGCATGTTCTTAAGATATGCGTTGATAGTCATGCGTTGATGGTCATGCGTTGGACTGATAATGCATTAACGAATGTATGTGATGACCATGCATCCTGTCACAAGTTTTCTTGTATTCACGCCAAGTATAATGCAAACGCAAATTTCTCGGGTGATCCGAGGTTGAACTCAGGGACTTGTAGCAAAATGAATGCGGTGATGTGCATCCGGCGGTTTAAATAAAAGAATGATGGAGGGGTTGCTACGTTAATCCTGCTCCTACTCCTAACTAACAGACAACGCAATGAGAATATGCATGAGAGGTAGAGACACGACAACTCTTGACATGAAATAAATGAATGGGAAAGATAGATAAAATGCGGAGATGTTTTCATTGCAATACTTAAAAGTGACCGCAAGGGCAACCTTAGTCAACGCAAGCCATGCGATCATGCTACACACACTAAAAGCCTAAATCTAGGACGTATGCGGTGTGTATGCATAAATGTCGAGATGACCACATACCGCCACCATATCCTACTTCCTGGACGCAACCATTGTCCTCTTCTCACAACAACTAACTGCCAGAGGTACTCGAGGTATAAAGTGGTTGGTCGCATTAAGCAAAGTATGCACTTGTTTACTAAAGATAGGAATGATCTTAGGTCAGCAAAGTTCAGGCGATTACATTTGTCTTATTACATGAACTGCTGCGAGAGAGAGAGTCTAAAGAAAGATACTCTGAATGACTCCAGAGAGGTTATGGTTAGAAATCGCATGCTCGAGATGGCTATGATTAGGTTTGCATAAGCAATAATAGGATGATTAGGAATAAGCTCTGTTTTGTTATTACCACAGCGTATGCTACCTAC
>NC_052355.1:192634-198847 GCF_009727055.1 Benincasa hispida
TGAAGGAGGTGAAGAACTCTCAAGCGTCTTCTCACGCATTTTGTCTGGATCACAAGGATCCACCCTAGGCGAACCTCAGGTGAAAACCTTGGATAACTTGAATTTCTGCTCATCGACTTCTATTTATAGAGCTTGGATCGCTGACAGCATTAATGGACTGCTCTGAGTATGACATTTGGCGCGTTAGTCCTTTTCTGAACCTCTGCGGCTAACGACGTGGCAGGTGAAATGTCAACATCAGCTTTTGATTTTCTCAAGGTAGAGGCGTTGATGCGTTCATTCCACCAACCTTGCGTTGATCCCATTAGTATGTGTTATCGCGTAGCCGCAATCATTCAATGACCACATTCGCTTAATATCGCAACTCTACACGATGACCGCAATCGCTTGACGAGCGCAATTCCCATGTGATGGACGCATACAGCTGATTACTGCAACATCCATGCGTTGATTGACGCGTTCGCCTTTGCGATGGAGTGTTTCTTCGCATGTGGTCGTCTATGCGGTGGTCCAGTTTCCGTATTTGTGTCCACTTCCTGCATTAGCTACAAAAATAAAACATTGAACGCATAATAACACATAATAACGGGTTAGCTGAGATTCTTTAATGCTGATCGATGCAAACTCATTTTCTCATGAATTCCTAGCACAATTGCCGCATATTCTGCTTAACAACCTTCATAATTCTAAGTAAAAGGCCTAAGATGACATGCATTTCTGCATATCATCACACCCCCAAACTTAAAATCATGTTTGTCTTCAAGCATGCGTTATACTCAATAAATTCTAACTCACCTTCATGCTTTCCTTTGCGATGACTAGCTTCTCAGAATATAAATTACACACACCTCTGACCATTATCACAGTGCTCTCCTCCACTTTGGCTGCTTCTGCAAAAAGATCTTTTCTAAGTTTAAAATCCGACAAGCCTTTGCTAAAAAACTTTTATTCATTCACCGCAATTTTGCGTTTAGCTTTTGAGAATGCATTTGTAAAAAATACTTCAAAATTTTGCGATGGCTTATTCAAATGCGGCATTGAACCTAGTTACGCCCTTCGTTTTGGCTTACCCCCACATGTATCATGCGGGCATCCAACTTTGGTTGCGTTCCATATTCAACTCAACTCTTGTCTCGTTTGATTTGGCTTGCGCCGGACAGAGGAGTTGTACTTATGCACTAATCCTGGCGACTTGCCTTCGTTTTGGCTTGCCCCCACGTATGTCATGTGGACATCCAACTTCGAGCAAGTGTCTTTCACAGCTTAACTCTTATCAACATGGGTTCCCATTGCGTTGACAATGGAGTTATTATTCTAACAAACTCGCTTTTTTTTTAATGATCGCAATGCAATGAACGCAATTCTCCAAGACCACTGTCACCCCCAAACTTAGAGGTCGGCAGCGTTCTCACCGCAAAGCTAAAAACAAAATTACAAGAATGTGGTAATAAATGTTTGAACAAAGGTTTGCACAAAATAAAACTTAAGATTTTCAAAATTTGAAAAAGCTAATAAAAGTAGAGAACGTCTTGCGTTGATTAGTTAGAAAATGTGGTGAATTATACGTACCATCATAGAATCATCGCAAAACAACACAATCGGGAAAGAAAGAATTTCAAAAGGATAAGACATATAAGATAACAGAAAAAGACCTTAGGGGGAACAACGCATGCGATCATGCGTTGGAATCCACGCGATTGAAGCCATGTGTTGAAGGGTGAAAGGAATTCTTCCATTGAACTACGAACCGAGGAGACTTATTATTGCACCTACAAGAGCAAACGTACCACATCCAAGGAAGCAGCCATATATCCAAAATAACAATGAAAATAAAAATAACCTTTACTAAGAAAGCAAAGTAAAGATAGAGTAGAAGACGTCCCTGGAAAAATAAGAGTGTTGTCATCGCAAAGAGTCTTCCATGCAAGAGATGGTTCTCAACAGCTTGGGTCAAGTTGCCTTGACCATTGGAACTTCCGGCAATTGTTGGGTGCATGCGGCCGTCATGTGCTTAGAACTGCCTTCAGCTCTTTTACGACTGATTCCCTTCTATCTTGGGATCAACATTGGCTTTCAGCGCATTGCCTACACTTCAATATTATTTGCAATCTGGTCGCACAAGCTGCAATACTCCCAAGATAAAAATTATGCTCGCAGAGACACAAAACATAACAAACAATTAGCTGCCAAGTCCCCAACAACGGCGTCAAAAACTTGGTGACGGAAAATTAGAAGTCAAATTATTCAACAACTAAAATCCCGTGGACACAATATGCGATGCATGTTCTTAAGATATGTGTTGATAGTCATGCGTCGATGGTCATGCATTGGACTGATAATGCGTTAACGAATGTATGCAATGACCATGCGTCCAGTTTCTCAGGTGATCCGAGGTCGAACTCAGGGACTTGTAGCAAAATGAATGCGGTGATATGCATGCAGCGGTTTAAATAAAAGTATGATGGTGAGGTTGCTACGTTAATCCTACTCCTACTCCTAACTAACAGACAACACAATGAGAATATGCATGAAAGATAGAGACACGACAACTCTTGACATGAAACAAATGAATGGGAAAGATAGATAAAATGCAGAGATGTTTTCATTTCAATACTTAAGAGTGACCGCGAGGGCAACCTTAGTCAACGCAAGCCATGTGATCATGCTACACACATTAAAAGCCTAAATCTAGGACGTATGCGGTGTGTATGCATAAATGTCGAGATGACCACATACCGCCACCATATCCTACTTCCTGGACGCAGCCATTGTCCTCTTCGTAGGGTGCATACGCTGTGTAATAACAAACAGAGCTTATTCCTAAGTCTCCATTATTGCTTATGCAAACCTAATCTAGCCCTCTCGAGCATCGATTCTAACCTAACTCTCTCTAGAGTCATTAGGTTCTTTCTTTAGACTCTCTCTCGAGTAGTTCTAAAGGTGTGATGGGCGCATACATAAGACAATGTAACCGCCTGAACTTTGCTGACCTAAGATCATTCCTATCTTTAGTGAACAATGCATACTTTGCTTAATGCGACCAACCACTTACCCTCTCGGGCAGTTAGTTGTTGCTGACTTTACTCATAGACAAGCGTTGCATCTGCTTATAAACAGGCGTTGCTACAGCTTCACACTAAGCAAATAAGGTTTTCTCACACACTCACGCATCGCACCCTTCTCGGTGGTTTGCTACATGCTTCATATCTCTAATCCACACGACTAAGTATGCGATACTCTAGCAATCTCACTAAGTTTTGCAATGAAAGTAAAGATGCTAAGTAGAGAAGATGGAGATGGAGTCGAAGGAAACACAGACAAAAATGCAAATTGAACAATAAAATTGACATTAATTCCTTAATCACAGAAATGTATAAATACAATATAAGAATAGAAAGGAAAATGAAATGACCGGCTGGAAGCAAAGACTTTGCTTCCAGCAGAATGTGCGTCAAGGCTGTCGGTGGTCCATGGGATGGGTCATGAAGCTGACTCCTCGAGATCTAGCTCCCAGTCAAAGGCTCCAGTCCGTCACTTGATGGATGAAGGATGTGAAGAACTCTCAACGTCTTTTCAACTAGGCATTTTCTGATCCACAAGATCCGCCGCTAGCGAACCTCAGGCGAAAAACCTTGGAATAAATTAATTTTTGCTCATTCAGCTTTCTATTTAGTAGAGCTGTGATTGCCGACAACATTAATGGATCTGCCTGAGTCTGACATCGGCCGCGTTTAGTCTGTTTCCCTAACCCTTCTGTCGCTAAAACAGCGTGTAGGTAAATGTCAACATCAAGCTTTTGATTTCCTCAAAGGTAGATGCGTTGAATGCTTCATTCCACCAATCCTGCGTTGTAATTCCCATTAGTAATGCGTTATCGTGTAGCAGCAATCAATTCAATTGACTGCATTCGCTTAATATCGCAAACTCTAACACGAGACCGCAATCGCTTGACGAGCGCAACTCCCATGCATGGACGCATACGGCTAATTACCGCAACATCATAGCTTGATCGACGCATACGCTTTGCGATGGAAGAGTTCTTCTCTCCGCATGCGTCCGTCAATGTGGTGGTCCGTTTCCATGTTTGCGTCAAAAACTTCCCTGGCATTAGCTACAAAAATAGAACCAATGAATGCATAATCACATAAATAACGGGTTAGCCGAGATTCTTCCCCCTTTAATGCTGAGTCGGACCGCAAAACTCCATTTTGTCATGAATCTTAAAGCACAATTATTCGCATATTCTGCTTAACAACCTTCATAATTCTAAGTAAAGGCGAAGATGAACGTGCATTTCCTGCATTGTCATCAGTAATCTGTGAATAGAGTATCCCATGAGCTTATTAAACCAATGTTTGAAATGGGGTTGTACCTCTCCTTTGCTCCAACAAACAAAGTTGCTTTTTTTGTCGAAGATGAACAACAAATTTTTCCAATGAGGTGAATGGCACCACTTCTAAATGCCAAAGAACTACGACCATCAGTTCCTTCCATAAAAATGGATTTTCCTTGCGCCTCGAGGAAAAGCTTTGACTAAGTAAGCAAATTGGTCTGTCCTTTCTGGCTTAGCAATGATCCCCATTCCAACCGGATGCATGTTTCAATTCAGAAAGGAAAGAGAAAAGCCAGGCAAAGCAATACCCGGTATGGTCCCACCATGCTTCTTTCAATTCCCTGAAGGCCTTTCGTAATTTTCAGTCCACTAAATTGGTCTTCTGAAGAGGTTGTGTTAGTGGATGCTGCAGATTTGCCCATAATTTTGGAATAATCTCCGGTAGTATTTGTTAAGGTCCAATGAATCCCCTAAATCTTCACTATTCTTGGGTTCGACTCACTTTATCATTGCTTGCACTTTCTCTTTCATCGGCCTTCAACTCATCTGCAAGACACCCAATGTCCTAATATTGGATCCGTGTTTGCAAAAGGAGCAACTTCTTTTATTCACTTCCAGTCGTTGATCGTTGCAAACATTGAAAATGGTGATCCAGATGTGTTTTAATGAGTAATCAGCATCAGGACTGTTGATAAGTGTATCACAAAAGAACACGAGAAACAAACCTCGAAGAAACAGCCGAAAATATGGATTCATCCAAACGATGAACCGGGGCATTTGTTAACTCCGAACGACAATCGACTAGAAATCATAGTGCCCTGTCATCCGAAACACCGGCTGCTCAAATGTCTCTTTCGTTCATTCTAGAGTCTGGTGATATCCGTACTTTAAGGTCGAGCTTGAGTAAGAACCTGCCGATCCATGAAGTTCCTCTAATAATCCTTCAATCACTGAATTTGGAAATTTGTCAGCTATGAGCTTTGATAATTTTCTACATTGATCCCACGCCAAAATCTCCAACCTTCGTCTTTCTTTGAACCAACAACACGGGCTGAGTGATTGGGCTTCTGCTTGGTTTGAATTAATGCCTTCAACATTCTTCTCAAATGACCTTGCGATATTGTCATTACACTGGAGACATAACCCTTTCCAGGCGCGTCCCAATAACTAGCTTCGGACAAACCGTTTCACTGGCGCCGTCTTTCTTCACACCGGGTTGATTCCGCCTTTGAACGGTATGGATACTGTCCGACCTCAACTCGTCCCTTTTGGGCTGTAATTTTTGTGCAATTGACGATGAAGCCTTACTACCAGATCGTTTGTGCTTCCCTTCTGGTAGGTGCAAAACTAAGCCTAAACTCACTCAGGGCCATTTTATAAGAAGCAATATTCCGGATCGTTTGACTATTGGGAGCCTTCCTTAGGTTATGATTTCTATTTAAACAAAACATCTATTCAATAACAAACTTATTGAATTCAGAATAAGTTTTATTGTTTACAAAGCCAACGAGTTTAGGACATAAAACCCAACAAAAACGATCCTTTACTTGAGAAAGGTATAAAAGCCAAAGAACCCTTAAAGCTTATACATTCAAACTTTTGTGGTCCGATGAATGTTAAAGCAAGGGAGAGTTTGAATACTGTCAACACTTTTCACTGACGATTTATTCTAGATACGGGTATGTTACTTATGCAACACAAGTTTAAGGTTGAGAATTGTTAGTAAAAAGGATAAACACCTTCCGATCAGATCGAGTGAAAAGTAACATGATGTAGGATCTAAGAACTAATATGATAGACATGGAAATCATATTCTCAAACTCTCAGCGCTCGGTACACCTCAAAAGAATGGTGTATCAAAAGGAGAAACAAAACCCTGT
>NC_052355.1:198872-208027 GCF_009727055.1 Benincasa hispida
ACTCTACACGATGACCGCAATCGCTTGACGAGCGCAACTCCCATGCGATGGACGCATACGGCTAATTACCGCAACATCCATGCGTTGATCGACGCATTCGCCTTTGCGATGGAGAGTTTCTCCGCATGCGGTCGTCTATGTGGTGGTCCGGTTTCCATGTTTGCGTCAACTTCCTGCATTAGCTACAAAAATAGAACATTGAATGCATAATCACATAATAACGGGTTAGCCGAGATTCTTTAATGCTGATCGACGCAAACTCATTTTCTCATGAATTCTTAGCACAATTATCGCATATTCTGCTTAACAACCTTCATAATTCTAAGTAAAAGGCCGAAGATGACGTGCATTTCTGCATGTCATCAGTAATCGTGATAGAGTATCCCATGAGCTTAGTTAACCAATGTTGAAATTGGGGTTGTACCTCTCTTTGCTCCAACAAAAACTATAGTGCTTTTTGGTCGAAGATGACAACAAATTTGTTTCCAATGAGGTAATGGCACCACTTCTAAATTGCCAAGACTACGACCATCAGTTCCCTTTCATAAATGGATTTTTCTTGCGCTCGAGGAGAAAGCTTTTGACTGAAGTAAGCAATTGGTCTGTCTTTCTGGCTTAGCATCGCTCCCACTCCAAAACCGGATGCATCTGTTTCAATCACGAAAGGAAGAGAAAAGCCAGGCAAAGCTAATACCGGTATGGTCACCATGGCTTTCTTCAATTCCCTGAAGGCTTTCGCTACTTGTTCAGTCCACTTAAATTGGTCTTTCTGAAGATGTTGTGTTAGTGGAGCTGCAATTTGGCCATAATTTTGGATAAATCTCCGGTAGTATCTTGTTAGGTCCAAGAATCCCCTAAATTCTGTCACATTCTTTGGGTTCGACCACTTTATCATTGCTTGCACTTTCTCTTCATCGGCCTTCACTTCATCTCAAGACACCCAATGTCCTAAGTATTGGATCCGTGTTTGGCAAAAGGAGCACTTCTTTTTATTCACTTCCAGGTCGTGATCTTGCAAAACATTGAAAATGGTGTCCAGATGTGTTTTATGAGTATCAGCATCAGGACTGTTGATAAGTGTATCATCAAAGAACACGAGAACAAACCTTCGAAGAAACAGCCGAAAAATATGATTCATCAACGATTGAACCGGGGCATTTGTTAACCCGAACGACATCACTAGAAATTCATAGTGGCCCTTGTGCATCCGAAACACCGTCTTCTCAATGTCTCTTTCGTTCATTCTGATCTGGTGATATCCGTACTTAAGGTCGAGCTTGGAGTAGACTGCCGATCCATGAAGTTCGTCTAATAATTCTTCAATCACTGGAATTGGAAATTTGTCAGCTATGATTGCTTGATTTAATTTTCTATTGTCCACGCAAAATCTCCAACCTTCGTCTTTCTTTTGAACCAACAACACGGGGCTGGAGTATGGGCTTCTGCTTGGTTTGATTATGCCTTGCAACATTTCTTCCAATGACCTTGCGTATATTTGTCATTACACTGGAGACATAACCCCTTTTCCAGGCGCTCCCAATACTAGCTATCGGACAACCGTTTCACTGGCGCCTCTTTCTTCACCGGGTTTGGATTCGCCTTGACGGGTATGGATACTTGTCGACCGGTCCAACTTCGGTCCCTTTTGGGCTGTATTTTGCCATTGACGATGAAGCCTTACTACCAGATGCGTTTTGTGCTTCCTTGCTGGTAGGTGCAACTAAGCCTAACTCACTCAGGGCCATTTTAAGAGCAATATTCCGATCGTTGACTATTTGGGCTTCCTTAGGTTTATTGGATTTCTATTAAGCAAAACATCTATTCAATAACAACTTATTGAATTTTCAGAATAAGTTTTATTGTTTACAAACCACGAGTTTTAGGACATAAAACCCAACAAAAACGACCTTTTACTGGAAAAGGTTATAAAGCCAAAGAACCCTTAAAGCTTATACATTCAAACTTTTGTGGTCCGATGAATGTTAAAGCAGGGAGAGTTTTGAATACTTCATCACTTTCACTGACGATTATTCTAGATACGGGTATGTTTACTTAGTGCAACACAAGTTTAAGGTTGAGAATTTGTTAGGTAAAAGGATAAACACACTTCGATCAGATCGAGGTGGAAAGTACATGGATGTAGGATTCTAGAACTATATGATAGAACATGGAATCATATCTCAACTCTCAGCGCTCGGTACACCTCAAAAGAATGGTGTATCAGAAAGGAGAAACAAAACCCTGTTAGACATGGTTCGTTCCATGATGAGTTATGTTTCTCTTCACATTTCGTTTTAGGGTTATGCATTAGAGATTGCATCATACCTTTTGAACCAAGTTTTATCAAAGAGTGTTTTTTAAACACCTTCTGAGTTATGGAGAGGTCCTAAAAGTAGTTTATAGCATCTCAGAATTTTGGGATATCCAGCACACATGGTTGTAGCAAACCCAAAGAAATTGGAATTGCGTTAAAAATTATGCCTATTTATAGGCTATCCCAAGAAAATGAGAGGTGGTCTATTTTTCGATCCAAAAGAGAATAAGGTATTTGTATCGACGAATGCAACTTTTTTTTAGGAAGACCATATTAGAGAGCATAAATCACGGAGTATGATTGTAATGAATGAACTCACCACAGACACTACTAAAACTTCAACAAGAATTGTTGATATTGCTTCATCAAGTCAAACACATCCTACTCAAGAGTTGAGGGAGTCTCGGCATAGTAGGAGGGTTAGAACTCAATCCATTCGCTATTTGGGTTTAATCGAACTCAAAGTATCATACAAGATGATAACGTTGAGGATCCATTGTCTTACAAGAAAGCAATGGAAGATATTGACAAGGATGAATGAAGTAAGGCCATGAATCAAGAAATGGAGTCTATGTACTCTAATTCTGTCTGGAAATTTATAGACTAACCTGATGGGGGTAAAATCTATAGGTTACAAGTGGATTTACAAGAGGAAAAGAGGTGTAGATGGGAAAGTGTGAACCTTCAAGACTAGATTAGTAGCAAAAGGTTATACCCAGGTTGAAAGGGTGGACTATGAAGAAACCTTCTTACTTGTTGCTATGATAAAATTATCTAGATATTCTTGTCTGTTGCCACATATTATGACTATGAGATATGGAAAATGGATGTCAAGACTACCTTTTTGAATGGTAATCTTGAAGAGATAATCTACATGACTCAACCAAAAGGATTCATAGTACAAAGTCAAGAGCAAAAAGTTTGCAAGCTAAATCAGGTCATCTATGGATTGAAATAAGCATCTCAATCTTGGAATATGAGGTTTGACGCTACGGTCAAAACCTATGATTTTAACCAAAATGTTGATGAATCTTGTGTTTACAAGAAGATCATTAATGGTTCAGAAGCATCTTGGTATTGTATGTGGATGATATCCTACTCATTGGGAATGATGTAGGTTTTCTTACCAAAATTAAGAAATGGTTAGCTGCTCAATTCCAAATGAAAGATTTAGGTGAAGCACAATATGTTCTAGGGATTCAAATCATAAGGGATCGTAAGAACAAAATGCTAGCCTTGTCTTAAGTATCGTATATTGACAAAATGCTTGTCAAGTATATGATGCAAAATTCCAAGAAAGTTTTATTACCTTTTAGGTATAGGATTATTTTGCCTACGGAATATTGTCCTAAGATACCTCGAGAGGTTGAGGAGATGAGACAAATTCTTTATGCATCTATGGTAGGTGGTCTTATATATGTCATGTTGTGTACTAGGCTTGATATCTGCCATGCAGTGAGAATGGTCAGTAGATATCAGTTCAATCTAGAATTAGATCATTGGACAGTGGTTAAAGTCATTCTCAAATATCTTTGGAGAACGAGAAACTATATGCTTGTGTATGGTATTAAGGATTTGATCCTTATAGGATACACTGACTCTAATTTTCAGATTGATAAATATTCTAGAAAATCTACATCAGGATCAGTGTTCATTCTGAATGGAGGAGCTATAGTATGACGTAGCATCAAGCAAGGATGCATTGCAAATTCCACGATGGAGACAGAATATGTAGCTGTTTGAGAAGCTGCTAAGGAAGTTGTATTGTTTAGACATTTTTTGGTAGATTTAGAAGTTGTTCCAAACATGACATTGTCCATCACCCTTTATTGCAATAACAGTGATGCAATGACAAACTCCAAGGAGCCTCATAGTCACAAACGAGGACACATTAAGTGCAAGTATCATTTTATTAGGGAGATTGTGCAATGGAGAAATGTGACTGTCACACAGATTGCCTCGGAGCATAATGTTGTTGATGTATTTATAAAGGCTCTCACGGCTAAAGTTTTTTAGGGTCACCTGAAGAACATAGGTCTACGTGATATGGTCATCTAATCTAGGGCAAGTGGAAGATGTTGTTGGGTATATTGTATGCCCTAGTTTATTGTATTGTATTTGATACTATACGTCCCACTTATGATATTTGATACTGGATACTCCACTCATTGCATTGTATTTGATACTGTGCATCCCACTTGCTTTAGAACAAGTGGGAGATTATTGGAGTTGATGTCCTAAATCTCATATGTCTTATAGTTTGTAAATACAAATCACATATCTAATAAAATAAAAGGTATTTTATTGACATTTAGACTGTATTAATTCAATCCAAAAACTAAGATCCAAGGTTATTTTATGAAACATAAACATGTATGTGGAGTTATGCAGGTGGATCATGTTTAAGTGATAACATAAATAGTATGTAGTAGATGAACAAGGCTCGGTACCTTATTCTGGTGACACTATGAATACGACCCGCTTTGTAGATGTTACAATTGTTGTAAAGTGCTACAAATGATCAGATTCTAATCGTTCATGTGGAGACATGTGAGCGGAGGTATTCTATCCAAAGAGTTTATATAAGACTGGGTCATGAAATGAATAGTCTCTCTACATAACATCGTTACTAAAAGAGACTTACATTTCACTAGGATGACCATAGGTGACTTGACTTTAATCTTGATTAAGTTGTGAACTCCTGTTTATAAGGGCAATCCTTTGATTTGCATGGGTGAGAGTGTCCTTATTAGCCAACTCAATAAGCCTACCATGTTGTGGGTTTGTCCAAGTAGGGACCTGGGAATACAACTACACAAGATGGAATTCATTCATTTTCATCCTTAGGGAAAGTAGATAAATTTCTCCCTTAATAGCTGATTCCGGGTCTTGAACATTGAGACCTCAACCTCTCACTAGTCCGAGGGGTTAGTTTATAGTTAGATTATAAATTGTTTGTTCATTAGAGGAATCAGTAGTACTTAAGGAGTTAGAGGTAACTATAGGGGTAAAATAGTAATTTGACCCAACTGTGGTTATGAGCGATTTGTGAAGGGTCAACTCATTGTTGATTGATTATATTCATGGACACAAAAATATATCTATAGTGCAAAGAGTACAACTATCAGTCTTTAGTGGAGTGACCGGTAATTAATGAAGATTGATTAATTTAATTAAAGAGTTTAATTAATTAATCTCATATCATTGGAACTTCTAATATGTAGGTCCATAAGATCCCCTTGGTAGCCTACTAAAAGATAGATAACATGAATGATTTGAATTGTTCAAGTCAATTGATGGAATAGCATATTAATGAGATTAATATGATATGGTTAATTACGTAGGATCGGTATGGCAACCCTAGAGGGATGAGATGGGGGGTGAATAGGATTTATTAAAATTAATTAAATTTTTTTCCTAATATAAATCCAATTAAACAAATGAATACAATTTTAAGTAATAAGTAACTTAAACAATAAACTCATGGAAATAATTTCACTTTGAATTAAACAAGAAAATAGGAATCACATTTTAAAACACCCTATTTAATTGTAATAAAAAGATTGGTGATGAATATAGAGAATTTAAAACTACCAATCAAAACAAATCAAT
The DNA here is from genome assembly GCF_009727055.1 of Benincasa hispida. Classification (NCBI taxonomy): domain Eukaryota; kingdom Viridiplantae; phylum Streptophyta; class Magnoliopsida; order Cucurbitales; family Cucurbitaceae; genus Benincasa; species Benincasa hispida. The sequence continues at coordinate 204,799 of NC_052355.1, forward strand.
ATGAACAATTAATTTAAAGAACAAATATTGCAATTAATTTAATGCACTAAACTATAATAATATAATAATTACAAAATTAAAGTCGTATGGGGACAGAGAAATTAACACCGAAGATTTTTATAGTGGTTCGGCACAACCGACCTACATCCACTTCCTAAACTCCTCTTGGGTATGCGAATATAAATTTCAACGACTCTTTCCATGGATTAGTGCCTAACCGCTACACCACTTTTTTTTTTTCTAAGATCAAGAACAACCCTTACAAAAGTTTGAAAATGTTAAAGAACACTTTTACAACTCTCTTAATAGAGTGAATTTATAATATTAAGCTCACAATGAATCATCCTCACAACATAAAATATATCTCTCAAGAAGAATATGAAAAGAAGAAAATTGAAGCTTGGAGAGAGAGCAACAATAGTGGCTTAATGAGTTATGGAGGATTGAAAATGATAAAAATTGTTATGTTAATTTAGAGAAGAAAATGTGTTTAAATAGAGAAGAAAAATTGTTGAAAACCACATTTAATTAGGGCTATTGGATCTTGGAAAAGAAAAATCAATGGTGAAGATTTTGAAGTCAACTAGTCATTAGATACAAACAAAAAAATAATAATATAATAATATATATCTTTTAAAATCATTATTTGAAAACCCGACAAAAAGCACATGGCCACCATGTGTCCAAAACTAGCCGTTAGACACAAACATAAAATAACATTAAATTCATCTTCTTTTTAAAACAATCCAAAGATCAAAAGCCCACCATGTGTCACTCATCTATTGCTTCAAGTGGCACCTTTCAGTTTGTCCACTATGATGAGAAAACTTATGTCACGTTACTAGCTCGAGATTTTTCTATTAAGCTTGTTTCGCCTATATCTTCTTCGTTTGAGCTCCGATTTAGGCGATTCAAGTTGCGTTGGAATCTTTGTTCCAAGATCTACGCAACAAACACTTCAAAATACTTAAATTGCCAATAAATAAAAGTAGGTTTGTTATCATCAAAATATTAATTAATTAAAATTAATTAATTTGAGGTTAAAGGCCAAAAAGCCAACAATCTCCCCTTTTTTTATTATGATGACAAACAAGTCAAGAAAAATGAAATCCAAATAGGTGTGTGATATGAAATATGAACTTAAATCATAATCAACACACATATAATTTCAATACACTTGAACACAAAGAATATATTCAATAACAACATGCTTTCATTTTTCTTATTACCTTTCCCCTTTTTAGAATCAATCAAAAAATGATAATTATGAAAAATAACATAAATACATGAGAATTTTCTTTTTTTTTTAAAAAAAAAAAAACATGAACACATAATTTTGCATATTTCTTCTCCTATTGACATGCCTTCTAAAAAGAGACATAACAAACAACATGTAAATTCAAGAGGCATCATAAAGAATCAACAAAGCTCAAGCTAATTCTATTTTGACCAATTTCACAAATTTCTCCCCCTTTTGAAATCAATTGAGCATTCCCACTTAATAAGCGACAACGTAATTCAACTTGAGGGTAGATATATCAAATAAATTCTCAAGACAAATTTTTACTCAAAATACAATAACTCCTCCTAAAATAATGAACGATATGCACAAGAAAGTCACAGTACAATAAAGGGATATGAGAAATCAATATCATCCAACATGAAATTCATATATAAAAGTGTATAACTCCCCCTAAAACCAAGCACTCTCCTTCTAATAAGAAATATCAACATACACCAAGGAGATAAAATCACTCAAGTAAAAATTCAAACAATAGAGATACCAAAATATCAAATATTAGAAAATAAACATCAATTAAGCCATATTAGCAAATCAATATAAGCCTGGGAGCAACACAAATAAATTTATATCAATTTTGAACAATATACTACTGTGAATTCAAGAATGTAGCAATTTTATAAATACTCCCCCTATAGAAAAGAATTTAACAACTCTCCGAAACAACATACTCAAATATCAATTTCTCATCAAGGATAAACAATATATTTCAAACTCAATATCCTTTTGCTCAAAATTTTCTATGAAAAATACAAGGATAGAGGAAACGTCTAATTGACCAAAAAGCCAAATAATAACCAACAAAGACAAATGCTACATAGTTATATAAACAAAGATTACTCATGGCATTAAAACAAATAATCAAAATATTTCACAAGATCTCAAATTTTAACTATTCAAAACTATTCGAGAGATATAATTTTCATAAATAAACTAAAAGAATAATTATCTCAAGAAAAAAAAAATAAAGGTTACCAAATAAGCTATTTTCCTTTGTTGGATTCAAGCAAGCTTTTTAATTGCTCCAATTTGAATTAATTTTTAATTTGGAGTCCAAGCAACCAATTGCCTATTGAAGTCACACCGACAAAGAAAGCTCAACCAAAAGATTTTGATACCCATTTCTTGGGTCTTTCATTGTTAGTGAGTAAAAACTTTGAAATCTATTTTAAATAAGTTTTAACATTATTAGTATTCATTTTTGGCAAATAGCAAGTATCAAATTTATGTCCAACTTTGCCACATGAATAATGAGTAACATTAGGTAAGAATTTCTTTTTAACTAATTGATTTTTCACAATCTTTTTCTCAAAGAAATTCTTACTAGGAGCATTTTTCAATTCTAAACAATTTGGTCTAATATGACCTTTAACTCCAAAAAAATGATGAGTAGGTACAAATTTTTGTTTTACATGGATATTTCTAGTCTTTTTATGCACCATTCATGCAATGAGTCTTAGCAAGTGAATGTTCAGTCCTAAACTTTGATTTTTCAAGTTTATTCACAAAGTTTACATTATGAGCACAATTTGGTCTAGCATGAAATTGTTTATGCACAAACTTTGAATTTTTATGAATATATTTAATTTTTCATGCTTTGGCACAAAATTAGATACATTAGGCAAACTTAACAAAAGAAGTGCTTTTAGAAATAGAAAAACAATTTTCATTCACATAGTCTAGTCCCCTTTTATCACTAAAGGGTGTAAAACCCGAACCCTAATTACTTTAAGTAATGTGATGTCTTCTAATGAGCAAAATAATGCCATGTCTTAGGAAGGATAGAAGATGAAATGCATAATAAGCATATGAATGAGACCATGCCATCTAATGAGGAGTAGTGCTGAAGTAGTATTGTGAGTGAAGTTACAAAAGGAAATTTGCTAAATCCTAGCCCTTCATCACCAATAGTGGGCCAGGTGGCACAAG
>NC_052355.1:208052-250237 GCF_009727055.1 Benincasa hispida
ACAAGACCAGCGAGATTACCTTGAGCGAGATCACCTTGAGTGTGACCAGCGAGATTACCTTGAGCGAGATCATTTTGAGCGAGATCATGTGAGCATGACCAGCGATACCTGCCCAAATTCTAGCCAGATTCAGTGCAAAACCAGCGAGATTCCCGTCCCTAGCGAGATCCACCTTCGTTCTCGCTTGCTCTCGCTCGTCTTTGCTCAAAAATTCCTCGTTGTTAATCTGGAGATTCAAAACTTCATCATTGGCCCCAATTCAAGTAGCTTCCTGCTTGTTCAACAATTTCCAGTTTAAACTTCAAAATTATATAACTCGATTTCCAGGCCTCATCTTAAAAAGTTTCATTCTACAAAGTTGTTTATAACTGAGTTAATAATATTACCTCAAATGTTTAAGCTCAAAACGCTTTATAAATTCGTCCTGGAGCTTCACTTCTCACTGATGCCTAGTTTTCGCCGAGAAACGAACCCTTCGTCTTTATTTTGCCCTCCCGATCCGTATCTTGACGAGTTTTCCTTCCAGCACCTAGCCACAGAAAATAGACACACAGAGCTTTCGAATGTCACTAGAATTACACAAATAGCCTAAATAGTTTTGTCCAACCGACCCAAATGAATTTGACCTTCTGGCTTATATTACTATGCCCAAATATCCAGCATGAACCCTCGCAGGCAGACAGACAACGGGAACCTTGACCTTACCTTTAGAAGTTTCGAGATTCGAGGGAATCCAAATGTTAGTGAATGGAAAAGTAAAGACCCGGTAAATTAGGAAACGACTTCAGGCGTGGAGTCATGGATTCCGCAGCAGGAACGTATCCTCAGTTAGAGGACAAAATATTTAACAAGAGGTTGGTGGAAAGTGTCGAATCCATTCTGGCGGATTTGAAAAGGAAGTACGGTATTGAAAGTGACCTAATAGGTATTGATAAAGGATAGAGAGCTACAAGTCAACATAGGGTAGGAAAGAGGAAGCCAAGACTTGTGGTTAGTATGGATGATAGATCAAGGTTTTGGCATCCTACCGAGCTGGTAGCTGGTACAGGTAAGAAACCCTTATGCATGAATTGTGGTAAGCATCATCTAGGGACATGTTATAAAGGGAAAAACGTATGTTTCCAGTACGGACAGGCAGGACATTTCAAGAAAGAAGTCCCAGCTAGGTCAAGAAGTTCAAATAGAACACAAAATGACTTTACAGACGATAGATAAGCCTCGTGGCTCAGGAGCCGAGGAAGGAATTCAAAAGAAGAAAAATGAGAAAAGAAGCAGGACGACCTCGTCAGGGCAGGTTTTACGAAGTGTCCTACCAGGAGGCAGAGGAGTCGCCTCATGTTGTGAATGATAACGTAACTTTAGGTATCAGTATATTTATGAACTAGTTGCTTATGGTACTATACCTTTATTGTTATTTAGCATGTCGCACTGCTTGTAAGAAAGATTGTGGAGGGCATGTCCCAAAATGGTTATTGTTATGGTGTGAAAGGGTTGTAACAGTATAAGAGTTTTATAGGCTCTGGGGTAGTGGTTGATAAGTATGGTTATGAAGTGATTCCATTAGATTTCCTGGAATTGATGTTACTCTAGAGCACGGATTCTCCAAATAAATTATACAACCGTATGAATTGATTGAAGGATGGTTAATGTTCGAGAAATTTGGTAAGCAAGAGACAGTATTTATGGGAAGCAAAGGAATATTTCAGGAAGCTTAATAATAGCAGTGAATGCTAGGAAGCTGCTAAGTAAAAGGTGTGAAGCCTATTTAGCCATATGACGGTTTCATAGGACGAGAAGATGAAACCTGAGGATGTACCAATTGTACAAGAGTCTCTGGATGTGTTCCCTAAAAAGTTAACGGATTTATAATCTGACCAGGAAGTTGAGTTTACTATCGATTTAATTCCAGATATAACACCTACTTATCAGGTACCACTAAGCGTGGTGCCAGAAGAACTTAAGGAGTTGGAAGTTCAGTTACAGGAATTAATAAATAAGAGTTACAACAGATCCAGTGTGTCACCTTGATGACATATTGGTGTATTCAAGCAGTGGGAAGGATCACGAGAACCATTTGAGGATAGTTTTGCAGACGTTGCGAGAAAAGCAGCTATATGCCATGTTCAGCAAATGTGATTTCTGGTTAGACCAGGATGTATTTCTTGGTTATATGGTTCTAGCAGCGGGAGTGTGTGACTCATTTAAGTAAATTGCTAAAGCTTATGAATGTTTAGCAATGTATGTCTACTGAAAGTTATTTATGACAACTATTCTCAAATAGTCGTCAAACAATGCACCTCACATTAACATTGTATTTATACTATGTTTTTACAATGACCAGGAGGATGCATTGGTAAGAAATGTGTTTGGGCAAATAAGTTGTTAAGAGATGAGAATATGTAAGCAAGTAAGTATAAATAGCTCAGTACGGAGATACACGAAGAAGGTACTGGAGCTTAGACTAGAATGTGAATAACTTAGTATTGAAGTACATGGAGAAGGTACTAAGGCTTTGCCTTAGAATTTGAATAGCTTGATACCGAAGGACATGGAGAAGGTATCTGAGCAATGGTATCTAAGGCATGATGGTATTTGAACTAGAACGATACAAATAAGGGAAAAGTAGTGATTGATAGTGTCGAGAACACACCATTCTAGTCATAAATTGATATTGAGGGATTGAGTAAAGATTCTCTCTCAATTAAGAATGCAAGTTATGGTTCTAAGAAGGGAACCAGAAGAGTTCCTTCCCAGTTAAGTAGTAACGTGGTAAAAAAACGGCCACCCTAGACTAATAGGCTAAGGCATAGTCTAGAAAAATAAGAAAAGTACTATGTGAAGTCTATTCTAGTGAATTCAGAGGAAGGGGTGTAATCTAGAGGAAGTCCTAGTCAGATTATTCCTAAGAGGAGGGAAAAAAATGAGCAACAGTGAGCTCAAAGTGTACCATAGGTACATTGAGTATAAAAGTAAGGAACAAAGGAGTCAACAGAAGATAAAAAGGAAAAGGTCCAGATTTACTAATGTTTCAGGTAATAGCTCGAAGTTTGAACTGTAACTGAGCTAGGGACTAGTATAATTAAGAAAACATTATGTAGACAGTATGGTAAGCCATAGTATGGGAAATGTTATAGTACAAAGAATGTATTTCCTCAAGTATGGATAGAAAGGACAACTTAAAAAGAATACCCTTAGTCAGGTCGAGAAATCTAGTTGACACAATGCAATGTCACAACTAGCAAGTAATTCAAGGGTATAAAACCTGGAAAAGAGTGTTCCAGTAGTATTGTTGGGAAATGGAAATGACCACCATAATATTAAACGAATACTATGACTCAATGGAAAATGAAAGAGTAACTACAGGAATGTGACAAATACAGTAAACTATGATGATCAAGTTGTTCATACATACCAATATTATTTAACATGAACAACGTTGATATTAGAGTAGTGCAGCGAAAGCGTAGTAAAACGGGGAAGAAGAAAGAAAAGAAGAAAGTTGTAAAGTTTACGACCAACGGATGTTGTGAAACCCTAAGTTATAAGTAAGTCCGAGCAAATTTCGAGGATGAAATTTCTTTTAGGGGGAAGAATTTGTAAAACCCGAACCCTAATTACTTTAAGTAATGTGATGTCTTCTAATGAGCAAAATAATGCCATGTCTCAGGAAGAATAGAAGATGGAATACATAATAAGCATATGAATGAGACCATGCCATCTAATGAGGAGTAGTGCTAAAGTAGTATTGTGAGTGAAGTTACAAAAGGGAATTTGCTAAATCCTAGCCCTTCATCACCAATAGTGGGTCAGGTGGTATAAGGAGGGTTCATGCTGGATTTTGGGCAGTAATATAAGCAAGAAGGTCAAATTCATTTGGGTTGGTTTGGACAAACTACTTAGGCTATTTGTGTAATTTCAGTGGCATTCGAAATCTCTGTGTATCTATTTTTTGTGGCTAGGCTGCTAGAGGGAAAACTCGCCGAGATACGGTTAGAGGGGCAAAATAAAGACGAAGGGTTCGTTTCTCGGGCGAAACTAGGCCATCAGTGAGGAAGTGAAGCTCCAGGACGAATTATGAAGTGTTTTGAGCTAAACATTTGAAGTAATATTGTTAACTCAGTTATAAACAACTTTGTAGAATGAAACTTTTTAAGATGAGGCCTAGAAATCGAGTTATATAATTTTGAAGTTTAAACTGGAAATTGTTGAACAAGCAGGCAGCTGCTTGAATTGCGGCCAATGATGAAGTTTTAAATCTCTAGATTAAACAATGAGAAATTTTGAGATGAAATTTAAAAGTAATGTTGCTAACTCAATTCTAAACATGTTTGTAGAAGGAAGTTTCCTCAAAAGAGGGCTGGATTTTGAGTTATGAATCTTTGAAGTTGTAACAGGGGATCTGGACATAAGCAGACAGCTACTTAGGAAGATTAAGCAGGCAGCTCAAGAGAGAGCGAGAGCAAGCAAGAGGAAGTGAGAGTGAGAGCAAGGGCAAGAGCAAGAGCGAGCGAGAGCAAGCGAGAACGAGAGGTGGATCTAGCTAGGGACGGGAATCTCGCTGGTTTTGTACTGAATCTCGCTAGAATTTGGGCAGGTATCGCTGGTCATGCTCAAGGCAATCTCTCTCAAGGTAATCTCGCTGGTCACACTCAAGGTGATCTCGCTCAAGGTAATCTCGCTGGTCTTGTTCTAGGGGATCTCGCTGGTGTGGCTCATGGGGATCTCACTAGTAGAGCCGTTTGTGTAAAATTCCCTTAATAAATGAATTAATTAAGGTATTTTACTAGGAATTCTTAGTGGTTTGACTGGGAAATATGTCCTTTTAGGCCAAGAAGAGCTAAGAGAAGCATGTAACCCGTTAAGAGGCCAACAAACAGAGAGTGACTATTTGATGGCTTACTGTTTTAATGATTTAGAAATTATGATTTCTTTGAAAATATTTCTCATGCTAAGTTTTTAAATGATGTGCCAAGCAACATATTTGTGAAACTGTTTCTCATGCTAAGTAAAGCAGGTTTTCCATGGGATTGATGTAGATATGTTATCTTTTTCAAATACTTTCAGCATGTTTAAGTACTCCATTTTTTATGATGAGTTGTATGATGGATGAACTAGTATGATGATTTGAGCACTAAGCCTTAGTGTTCAACTAAATGCTTATGACTAGTTATATGGTTGATACCGAAGGACATATGAGAAGGTATCTAACCAATTTGGTACCGAAGGACACTTGAGAAGGTATCTGGCCAATTTGATACTGAAGGACTTTTGAGAAGGTATCCGACCAAATTGATACTGAAGGACATATGAGAAGGTATCTAACCAATTTGGTACCGAAGGACACTTGAGAAGCTACCTGGCCAATTTGATACCGAAGGACTATTGAGAAGCTATCCGGCCAAATTGATACCGAAGAACATATGAGTAGGTATCTTAGCAGCTCGATATTGAAGTTCGTTTGAGAAGGTATCTGAGCAGAAGTACCTAAGGATACTGAAGGACAATGAAAAGGTATCCTAGTAAGGTACATAAAGTACGACGGTACTCAGTTATAACCACGTGCACGTAGGTAATGCGACGTCGTGGGATTGAGCAAAAGAGCTCTCCCCAACTAAGGTTGACGTTGAGGGTTAGAACTATTAGTTCACTCTCAACTAAGGATAAAGGTAGTAATATATTCTTCTAGGCTAGAAGAATAGTTTGAAATTTCTAATGCTTGTGAATGTTCATCAATGTTTGATGTTTGCTAATGTATGAGTTTTCCAAGTATGTTTTTCATGTCTAACGCATGCTAGTGGTTGTATAAGCTAGTTTAATATGTTTTAATCCAACTTATTTCACGAAATATAAAGCATGCGTTAGGGTTAAAGCTAAGGTTGAATGAAGCTTGATGTACTATGTTTTAAATACCTAAAGTTGCCAAAGTACATGCATTGGTATTTCTAAACATAATGAGTGGGGATACTGATAGGGAAGTTATCTGAGTAGATGTACCTAAGGTGTTAACGGTACGTAACAAACTCCGTGTGTATGTAGGTAAGTCTGAATGAGAGGTCGAGGTATAGGTCTTTTGACCGGTAATAGACGATGGGAGCTAGAGCGGTGTATGCTCGTTCTCAACCAGGATGTAATGATGATTATTGATGTATAGAAGTTGTTATCAATGTTTATGTCTTAGGGATGTTGCTTGAGATGCCATCGGTATATTTAAAGAGATAGATATAGGGATCTCTTCTAACCATAGTTTAATGTGAACAAGTTAAAGTAGAGGTCTCATCGGGCCATAGCTTGACATTGGGAATTTGAGCAGTGAATGTTCATTCTCAACTAGGATTCAGGTTTCAGATACATTGGCTTAAAAGGTTTTAAGTACACGTTTGCTTGGTATACTTTGAGTTCCAGCATTATGTTTTCAAGCTTTCAGTTTAAGCATGAGATTTACGTTTTATTAAGTCACTCACTAGGCTTCTAGCTCACGTTTTCAAATGTTTTCTTTTCCAGGTAGCGGTTAGTTCCCATAAGACTTTTCAGCCGCTGCTCTACCACTCAAAGAAACAGATTAAAGGAAGCGTAACTGAAGATTGGTCTTAGCTAGTACACATGTGTCTGACTAGTGACTAATATTCTAGATGGGGCTCACTAAAGTGTAATATTCACATGTGAATAATTGCTGCGAAACCCTGTAATGTAAATGTATTAAGTTCTGAGTTTATATGTATGTATTCAGGGTTTAAGTATTAGCTAACAAGTAAAATAGGCAGTAAGTGCCAACTAAAAGGTTGGTAACTGCTGCAGTCACTATTTCGTCCAAGTTAGGCAGGTAATCTAGTGCGGGGTGTGACAAAGGGTTTACCCACATCAATAATTTTATCCAAATTCTGTGCACCAATAGTGAATTCCTTTATAGACTCTTTTGTTACAAGCTCTTTATTAGCAAACAATTCTTTCTCTTTAAGCATATGCTTGATCATTTTTCTCATGAATATCACATTAAATAATTTTAATTTTGTCAACAAAAGACAACTTATCTTTTTCTAAACATTTATTGCTATATTTTAAATCAAGAATTTTATTTTTTAAGCTAGCAATTTCATCTTTGAACTCTAAAGAACAAGATCTAATTTTCTCATTTTCATTTCTTAAGTGATTCACTTCAAATTTCAATTTACATGATAAAGATTTGAGTTCATCATTCTCTTTTTCAAAAAAAGTAATTCTATCATTCAATGCATTTTTCTCATTACAAGACTCATCATGCAACAAAGAGATATTAGCTCTATTATTTAAACAAGAATTTTCATCTATTCAAGATTTATTTTCAAGAGATAATGCTTTATACTTCTTTGATAATTTCACATATCTAGAGTTAACTTTTTCAAGATCACATTGCATACTTTCAAATGCATCAAATAATTCATCATAAGAATGAAAATTTTATGATTTACCTCATTTTTGTCACTTTCATCTCAGGAGTCGTATCCGAGTGAGCCATTAAGCACAATGATAATTTACCACATTTTTCTTTCTCTACTTTATGGATTTTTCCTAGATTTTGAGAATTATAATTCTCCTTCACATCAAATAAATCATTAATAGTACAAGGAGAATTTTCTACGCTATATATATTGTCAAGAAATTTCCAAATATTATATGCATAATCAAATTGTGCAATTTTATCACATACTTTACTATCTAAAGCATTACATATGACATTTATGGCTTGAGCATTTGAAGAAAGTAATTTATCATTCAATTTTAATTTTGATAAATTATGTTCACAAACGTACGAGATATAAAATTCAATAGCAAGCAAAAATGTCATTATCCTCTTTTTACAAACATTAAAATTTTTACCAATAAAGAAAGGAGGTGTATCGATACGTTGACCTCCTAAAGTTGCCATAGCTCTAGAAATTAAGCTTTCAAATAATTTTTCAAAATATGAATAAGATACTTCATAGTCAAAAGAATATTTGAAAAATGATTTATGTAGAAGAGCTACCCACTTTGATACCAATTGTACGATTGGTATGGCAACTCTAGAAGAGGGTGGATAGGATTTATTAAAATTAACTAAATTTTTTTACTAATATGAACCCAATTAAACAAATACAATTTTAAGTAATAAGTAATTTAAACAATAAACTCATAGAAATAATTTCATTTTGAATTAAACAAGAAAATAAGAATCACACTTTAAAGCACCCTAGTTAATTGTAATAAAAAAGATTGGTGATGAATATAGAGAATTTGAAACTACCAATCAAAACAAATCAATATGAACAATTAATTTAAAGAACAAATATTGTAATTAATTTAATGTACTAAACTATAATAACACAATAATTACAAAATTAAAGTAGTATAGGGACAGAGAAATTAACACCATAGATTTTTATAATGATTCAGCATAACTGGCCTACATCTACTTCCTAAGCTCCTCTTGGTATGCGAATATAAATCTCATCGACTCTTTCCATGGATTAGAGCTTAACCGCTACACCGCTCTTTTTGTGAGTTCAAGAGAAAACTCAATCATTTCCATGGGTAACGATCAAACCACTACAACCATTCTTTTTTCAGTATCAAGTGCAACCATTACAGAAGTTTGGAAATGTTAAAGAACACTCTTACAACTCTCTTAATAGAGGGATTTACAATATTAAGCTCACAATGAATCAATCCGCACAACATAAAATATAACTCTCAAGAATAATATGAAAAGAAGAAAATTAAAGCTTGGAGAGAGAGCAACAATGGTGGCTTAATGAGTTATGGAGGATTGAAAATGGTAAAAATTGTTATGTTAATTTAGAGAAGAAGATGTGTTTAAATAGAGAAGAAAATTTGTTGAAAACCACATTTAATTAGGGTTATTTATCTTGGAAAAGAAAAATCAATGGTAAAGATTTTGAACCCAACTAGCCATTAAACACAAACAAAAAATAATATAATACTATATATTTTTTAAAACCATTCTTTTAAAATCCCAACAAAAAGCACATGGTCACCATGTGTCCAAAACTAGTCGTTAGACATAAATATAAAACAATATTGAATTCATTTTCTTTTTAAAACAATCCAAAGATCAAAAATCCACCATGTGTCACTCATCCATTGCTCCAAGTGATACCTTTCAATTTGTCCACTATAATGAGAAAACTTATGTCATGTCATTAGCTCGGAATTTTTTCGTTAAATTTGTTTCGCCTATATCTTCTTGAGCTCCAATTTGGGTGATTCAAGTTGCGTTGGAATCGTTGTTCCGAGCTCTACGCAATAAACACTTCAAAATACTTAAATAGTTGATAAACAAAAGTAGGTTTGTTATCATCAAAATATTAATGAATTAAAATTAATTAATTTGAGGTTAAGGGCCAAAAAGCCAACAAATTATAAATGTGGTTTATAATTAAGAGAGAAATATTTGAATAATATTCAAATATTAAATTCTTATGAATTAGATTCATGAAGAATTAATTAATTTTGAGAGGTGAAGGAAAATAAACATGTGATGTTTATCTATTAATTAATTAATTAACTATATATATTAAATTGACTTAATATATACGGTTATTTAATTGGTATGTTAATTAATTGAATAAATATTATTTAATTAATTAGGCATAAGAGTAAATTGGAAAAGACTTGGAGAAGAGAATATAAATATTCCTTTATGGCCAATTTAGGGGATGAAATTTCAATGTGAAAAACCCTAGCCTCCAATCTAGATTTCCTCTCAAATTTTTTTCCTCTTAACCATTCTTTATTATTCTTCGTCCTCCAAGTTGATAGAGACCACTCTTCTACCCTTGGATTCCTAGAGAATAACAATGTTAAACTTGTGGTGGTATCCCTTGTTTGTTGAAGAAACGTCCGTGAGAGGATGGAGAGGAAAACATGAAGAGTTCGGAATTTGACAAAGGTTTGTTACTTTATCCCTTTGTTTCTTCTTTTAAATCATGCTTCCTATAATATTTATCCATTATTATTTCTATTTTTTTTTCTTTTTTACTGTTTTTGTTTCTTTAAAAACTGAAAAATAAAATGCAAGGCGATCTCATACTTCCACGGGAATTTGATTCCCTCTATATTGGTTGTGCTTTCTCCCTTTTCAGAGAAGAAGACTAAGCTCTCACTCATAATTCCTTAAAGAGAAGCTCGAGAGGTGGATGACAATGGCGGTTTAAGGAAAATTTTGGTAGAGCTTCAATCAATTTCTTGGCAAAAGATTCCACACTTGAATTTAAGCTCTTTGGGCTATTTATAGGCATCAAAAGGAAGGTTCTCAGCCTATTTTTAATGATGATCTGACACCTTGTATTTAATTCCATGCTCTGTTGCGCCTTATACTCGCATCACAGATTCTTTGGTTTTGTCGCGGCTGCCTCAAATCAGATACCAACTTGCACTTTGGTTTCACATCCACCACTCATGCGTTTGTTTTTTTCCCTTCTTCATGTTTCTTCTTAGTGCATGGTTCTTCACATGCAAGAATGAAGTTGATCAAATTTCTTTATGCATCCACGACTGCAGCTTTTGTTTCCTTAGCTGATTTTTGCTTCTTTTCATAAAAATCCTGCATTCAAAGATGTTAGATTTTATAATTTTCAGGATAAGGAGTTTTGTAAATGCTTGAAACGCAAAGTTTATCTATTTACATGATTTTCATTTCAGGTTAATACATTTTCCTCTAAATAATTTTCCTAATTATTCTAAATAAAGAACTATAATAACTTGAATTTCTACAAGTTATCATTGTTAAGAGGAAAATGAAGTTTAATAGTCTGCACATTTGTTTGAAAGTTTATGTAGTCTAATAGTTAAGTTTCCACATTTATTTAACTGATAGATTTACAACCATTCGTCAAAGGTCTTTTCATCATACCATTTTTATTGAAGGAACTCTTATCAAATCGTACCTCGAAGCAGAAGCAAGATCGTTCCAAACTCATTGTGACAGAATTGCCGCATTCACAATCACACAAACTAGTTATGCATTTAACAATAAATTACGGCATGCTTTGAACTTTAACCAACAAAGGAACGAGATACGTACCAGTTGAAGAACATTTCTTTACCTCAAATCTCGCTCTCGTCAAAAGAAGCAAATCTCGTTGTCGCTGAGATTGTCCAAGCAATCGTCCACCAAATCGCTGTCGTCTACCCACGAACGAACTCCTCAAGAACAAGGCAACTGGGAAGACACCACCATGATGACATGTAGAAATGCATGTCATCTTAGGCCTTTTACTTAGAATTATGAAGGTTGTTAGGCAGAATATGCATCAATCATGTTAGGAATTCACGAAAAAGTGAGCTTGCGTCGATCAGCATGATTAAATCTCAGCTAACTCGTTATTTTGCGTTATTATGCGTTCAATGTTCTATTTTTGTAGCTAACGCAGGAAATGAACACAAACGCGGAAATCGGACCACCGCATAGACGACCGCATGCGGAGAAACTCTCCATCGCAAAGGTAAACGCATCGATCAACACATAGATGTTGCGGTAATCTGCCATATGCGTCCATCGCATTGGAGTTGTGCTCGTCAAGCGATTGCGGTCATCATGTAGAGTTGCGGTATTAAACGAATGCAGTCATTGAATGGTTACAGCTATGCGACAACACATTCTAATGGGATCAACGCAAGGTTGGTGGAATGAACGCATCAACGCATCTACCTCGAGAAAAATCAAAAGATGATGTTGACATTTCACCTACTACGCCGTTAGTGGCAGAGGTTCAGAAAGGACTAACGCGCCGAACGTCAGACTCAGAGCAGTCCAATTAATGTTGTCGGTGACCCAAGCTCTATAAATAGAAGCCGATGAGCTGAAATTCAAGTCATCCAAGGTTTTCACCTGAGGTTTGCCTAGGGCGGATCTTTGTGATCCAGACAAAATGTGTGAGAAGACGCTGAGAGTTCTTCACCTCCTTCATCCATTTCGAGTGACGACCAGAGCTAAATGTCGAGAGAGTTAGCTCCTCCGCCCATCCATGGCATCACCGGCAGCCTTGACGCACCTCCGCTGGAAGCAATTCTTTGCTTCCAGCCGGTCATTTCATTTTCCTTTCTCTTCTTATATTGTATTGTATGACATTTTCTGATTAAGAAATTAATACAATTTGTTTTCAATACATTTCTGTGTTTCCTTCGACTCCATCTCCATCTTCTCTGCTTAGCATCGTTACTTTCATTGCAAAACTTAGTGAGACTGCTAAAGTATCGCATACTTAGTCGTGTGGATTAGAGATATGAAGCATGTAGCAAACCACCGAGAGGTGTACATTGCGTAAGTGTGTGAGAAAATATTATTTGCTTAGTGTGAAGCTGCGACAACACCTGTTTATATGCTAACGCAATGCTTGTCTATGAGTAAAGTCAGAAACAACTAACTACCTGAGAGGGTAAGTGGTTGGTCGCATTAAGAATGTATGCATTGTTAACTAGAGATAGGAATAATCTTGTGTTAACTAAGTTCATGTGGTTACCTTGTCTTATGTATGCGCCCATCACACCTTTAGAGCTGCTCGAGAGAGAGTCTAAAGAAAGAACCTAATGACTCGAGAGAGTTAGGTTAGAATCGATGCTCGAGAGGGCTAGATTAGGTTTGCATAAGCAAGAATGAAGACTTAGGAATAAGCTCTGTTTGTTATTACACAGCGTATGGGAGAGGACAACGGCTGCATCCAGGAAGTAGGATATGGTGGCGGTATGCAGTCATCTCGACATTTATACACTGCATACGTCCTAGATCTAGGCTTTTAGTGTGTGTAGCATGATCGCATAGCTTAAGTTGACTAAGATTGCTCTTGCGGTCACTCTTAAGAGTTGCAATGAAATCATCTCTGTATTTTATCTATTTTCCCATATATTTCTTTCATGTCAAGTGTTGTTGTATCTCTACCTCTCATGCATATTCTCATTGTGTTTTTTGTTAGATAGGAGTAGGAGTAGGATTAACTTAGCAACCTCTCTAACAATCTTTTATTTAACCGCCGCATGCACATCACCACATACATATAGCTACAAGTCCCTGTGTTCGACCTCGGATTACCCGAGAAACTTGCGTTCATGTTATACTTGGCGTGAACACAAGAAAACTTGTGATAAGACGCATGGTCATCGCATACATCTGTTGGCACATTTTCATTCCAACCATGACCATCGACACATGACTAACAACGCATTTCTTAAGAACATGCATCGCATACCACATCCACGGGATTTTGGTTGTCAAGTAAAATTGACTTCTAATTTCCCGTCCTCACACCACTCGGAACCCTCAGTATTCTCGGAGTGAAAATCCAAGAGGTGTGGACTCTGTTGGATTTTGTAAAGGGAAGGAGAAAAGAATGATCATTTACCACGACCAAGCAAGTAGAAGATATTGGGAGTCTATCGTATAGACAGTGATGGAATGTACCATCATGCAACAAAAGTGACCAGGATCCATAAGCACTCTAATTTATTAATTTTGGTAGAAATGAAAGCATGTTTCAGCAGAAATAAATGAGTTTCGTGATATACCTTTGTAGAACTTCCTCAAAGCTTGAATTCAGCTGCAAATCTCCTCCGAATCTTGTTGTAGACCACCCCAAGATCTTCTCTACTATCCTTTTGGTACTCTAGATTGAGTAGTGGGACTCAAAATAAGCCTGAATTAAGGGAATTTGGAGACAAACTCACAGCAGCAACCGAGCGGAAGAACTCCTTTCTTCTCACGAATTTTTCAGAAAAATTTGACTGGTTGCATTGCTTCAAAATTACTCTAATCTCTTCAATATATTGCAGACGATCATGCAAAGAGATTAACTGCATGAGATGTAGCTCATGCTTGGAGTAAACGAAGATTTAAGAAGTGGGTTGTTAATAAGCTACTTGAAGAAAACAATGGAGAATGCTAATTTTCCAGTATGTGTATTTCTTTCTTTTTCAATTTTTGATAAATTAATTTCACAAATCAATTTATTTGAAAATATTATTAATTTTATAAAATTAATTTCATAAACTAATTTTCTTAATAAAATTAATAAATAATTAAACAATTTAAATAATTCTAATTAATTTAATATTAAATATTAAATTAATTTTAC
This sequence comes from Benincasa hispida, assembly GCF_009727055.1. Classification (NCBI taxonomy): domain Eukaryota; kingdom Viridiplantae; phylum Streptophyta; class Magnoliopsida; order Cucurbitales; family Cucurbitaceae; genus Benincasa; species Benincasa hispida. Next base: position 222,155 of record NC_052355.1, read on the forward strand.
ACAATTCCATCTTCGAATATTTAAATCATATTTAAATATTATTTCTCCAATTTCATTTAATTCTAATTTGAACGTTTCAAATTAACTTATCACGCTACTCTAGAGCTAGTCCATTTACGAGTTAGTAGGGGGACCTTGCGGACCTACAGATCATGGGCTCCAATAATCCGAGATTAATCGGCTAAACTCATTAGACCGAACTAACACCCATTTGTTAACTAATGGATGATTCCACTAAAGCCCATAGCTGAACTCCTCTCACTATAGATATATTATGTCCACTCGATATAACCATAATTAGTAAGTTAACCCTTCACAGGTTGTTCGTAATAACGGCTGGGTCGAATCTCTGTTTAACCCCCGAAATTACCTCTTGTTCCTTAAGTCCCACTGATCCCCTAATGAACAATTGATTTGTGATCCAATCATTAAATCAAATCCCTCTCGAGCCAATGAGAGTGTGAGACCTCTTTTTCAAGATCCAGAATCAGCACTTAAAGGAAACAACCTCTGTACTAACCCTAATCGAGTAGAAGTGAATTCCATCTTGCACCCTATGTCCCCAACTATTCATCTGGTCTTATCCCTAAAATGGGAGGCTTATTGAGTAGAGACGTTGGTCTACTCTCACTGTTTGCAGATAAAAGGATAATCCCAAACAAACAGGAATTCATAGTTAGCTCAGGATTAAGGTCAAGTTACCTAGATCATCGCTTTGAAATAGTCAGTCTTAAATAGTAAACAACGTTATAAAGTAAGAGTGACTGATTTTGTGGTCCGATCTTGCACAAGACGCCCCCACCCCTCATTCACGACATGAACGAATTAGGATCACTTCGTTTGTAAACACTTTACAATTCTTTGTAACAACTATAGAGTAGGCTGCATCCAATAGTGTTCCAGAATAAGGCACCCAACCTATATTCATATACTATAGATCATTTTGACTATTTACTCCGAACCTGATCCACTTGTATGTCTCCACATAAAGTACAAGTACTCATGTAATAGTCAAGGGACTTTAGGTTTATTGGATTCTAAAAACAAACAATATATTCAATAACAACTATTAATTGAATTTTAGAATAAGTTCTATTGTTTACAAACCACTAGTTTTAGGACATAAAACCCAACAGACAGATGCTTGATCGTTTAGGTAAAGGTACACGATCATGTAGTAAAAGAAGCTTGATCGTATAGACGATCGTTTAGTAAAACACTCGGGCGCGCGATCGCATAGAAAAAAGCTAGACGATCGTTTAGTAAATTTTATGCAATCGTTTAGGAAAGGCGCGTGTGTACACGATCGTTTAGTAAATGTTGAGCTATCGTGTATGCTCTTGGTTTGCTATGCAATAACCAATGTACTAATCGGTGAGTGAATATTTGATTCTTTGTAAAATGAAAACAATTTTCATTTTATCCTTCAGTTACGAAAACTAAATGGAACCTTCCACTAACTCATTCGGTTACGGAGAAAAAACCGCAAACAACTATCCCATAATTGTTTAAATTAAAAATAAATATAATCATATTATATTTATAACCTATGGTTTAATGACATATCATGCAATATATGAACCATAGTCCTTTTCTCCTCCACTAGATGTAAATCATATTTATATAATTTTCCTCCAATTAATGTATCTCATATATAAAGTCAACCATATCATATATAGTTGACCAGTTCAATCATATCATATATAATCGAACTCCCTCTTGTCAATTTGAACACTTCAAACTGACCCAAAAATTGATTCTCAACTTGAATCCATTGAGCCACCAATGGGACCTTATGGACATATGGCTTGAAGCTCCAACGGTACATGAATAGCTGACTAAACTCTTTAGCTACGAGATCCACCAACCATTAACTGTCAGACATTCCACTAAAGACCGATAGCTGCACTCTTCTTACCACAGATATATTTCTGTGTCCATCGGATATAACCAATCAACAGTATGATAACCCTTCACAGATGCTCGTAAGTATAGTTGGGCCAATTTACTATTTTGCCCCTATAGTTATATCTATCTCTTTAAGTACCACTGATCTCTCTAATGAACAATACAACATAGTTCTACTATGTGTGGACACCTCTCGGGCCATGAGAAGGTGTATGATACCACATCGTTCAAGCCCCAGAATCAGCCCTTAAGGGAGCAATCTATCTACTTATCCCTACTTTGGGGAAGGAGTAAATTCTATCTTGTGTAGCTGAGTTTTCAGCTCCCAAATTAGACGAATCCCCAAAGTGGTAGGTTTGAGTCGTCGATCTGGCCACTTGCATCCGTGCAAATCAAAGGACCGCCCTTAAAGGCAGGAGTTCCCAACTCACTCAGGATTGAGGTCATGTTACCTTTGGTCTTTCTAGTGAAGTGAAGTCTCTATCATGAACGATGTTATATAACGAGACTAGAATACTTCGTGGTCCGATCTTATACAATAGGATGCCCCCGCTCGCATGTCTCCACATGAATGATCAGGATCAGGCCATCTGTAGCAAGTCACAACACTTGTAACTATTCTACAAAGCAGGCCGCAACTGTAGCGTTACCAGGATAAGGTTTCCCTCTTATATCCATATACTACAGACCATTTTGGTTATCACTTAAGGCATGATCCACCTGTATGTCTCCACATACATGCTTAAGTTACAAACGACAACCAGAGATCTTAGTTTATTGGTTTGTGGTAAAGCAAATAAAACATCCAATGTTCCATAGACAAAAGTGAAGAAAATATCATATATTAGTACATCACAAGTATTTGTTCAATATTGTGTTTACAAACTACAGGACCCAACGAGAGTTTAGGACATTATCCCCAACAATTTTTACTTCAATTTATCTTAAGTATCTTTAAAGCCGTAGCATCAATATTCAACCAACAATTATTTGTAAACTACTCTTACACAACATTGAAAGAAATTTGATGAACAATTTTCCTTAACTCATACCGCATCTCTAAGGAATCAACCTTTGAATACTCTAGGTATTACTTGTTGTTACTTGATTTATACTTGCGTTGATGTAATAGGTAATAGGATTTGAGCGATTTAAGCTTGATAAGCCATTAATTAACCTTATAGCACAAGGCTTATTTTCAAAATAAAAATAGTTGTCACATAAGAATTCTATCTCCAGGCTTTTACTAGAACAAAGTCGGCCTTTGATGTCGGTCCAAAAAAAGATACGGATGTACAATGACAGATGAAGTAAAAAAAAAAGTAGATCTTTAATGTTGGCTTTTGACTGGCATTATAGGTAAAAAAAAAATGGACCTTTAATGTTGATTTTGATTGATACTATAAATACATTTAACGACCCTTGAAAAATTAATGTGCTTATAAAGTTAAAGAAGGAAAAAGAAAAACAATTGGGGGGGGGGAGGAAAATATAAGAAGAAAAAACCTAGCCTTCATCTTCTTCTTCCTCCCTCCCTTGCAATCGGATATATGTTCTAAGGCCTTGTAGTTAATATGCTAGCAAGGCAACTTAATGACCTACAGATTAGAAGCTCCAATTATACAAGATTAATTTATTAAATTAATCAACATTAATTAACTGCAGATTACTCCACTAAAGATCCATAACTACACTCTTCACACGGTAGATATATATTTATGTGTCCATGGATATAACCAATCAATAGTAAGTCGACTCTTCACAAATTGCTCTTAACTAAAGTTGGGTCAAATTATCGTTTTACCCTTGTAATTATATCTAACTTCTTAAGTACCACTGGTCCCTTTAATGAATAAATAATTTATAGTCCAACTATAAACTAATCCCTCTCGAGCCAGCGAGCAAGTGAGACCTCATTGTCTAAGACCTAAAATTAACTATTAAGGGAGCAATTCATCTACTTACTCTAAAGACAGGAATGATTGAATTTCATCTTGTGTAACTGTGTTCCTAACTCCCTACTCGAACAAATTCCCAAAATGGTAGGCTTATTAAGTTGGTGAATTTGGCCACTCTCACCTATGAAAATCAAAGGATCGCCCTCATAGACAGAGTTCACAACTCACTCAAGATTAAGGTCGAGTCACTTATGGTCATCCTATGAAATGATAATCTCTTCAATCAATTGGTGTTATAAAGAGAAACTAATCATTTCGCGGTCCGATTTTATACAAAATCTTTGTATAGGATACCCTCACTCACATGTCTCAACATGAACGATTAGGATCAAATCGTTCGTAACACTTTACAATTATTGTAACAATTACAAAGTGAGTTCTATCCATAGTGTCACCAGGGTAAGACACCCAATCTTATCCATATACTATAGACCATTTAGGTCATTACTTAAATATGATCCACTTGTATGTCAACCACATACATGTTTAAGTTACATAAATAACCTCGGATCTTTCTTTAATGAATTATTGCATAAAATAATCAACCGTTATTTTAAATAACATATTAACTTTGAGGTTTTAGGTCATACATCCTAATACGAGCTGGGTTTGCCAATGTTGGTCACGGATCTGGTCTACAAACGGACGAGCTAGGTAGTGTTGAATCTCCATAGGTTGACGGAACAAGGTGGTGTTGAAATGAGGAAATATGTGGAGCGTGCTAGACTGGCTGAGACATGGCAGCGACACTGGATAAACAAGGTACTGGAACGTCTAGGCCGATCAGACAGAGGCAACGATAGTTGAATAAAAAACCTAAGATCTTGATACCATGTTGTTTTGTGTATTTTATTGAATAATCAATATAATTAACATAGAATGACTTTACAAAGGTGAATGGAAGAATAAATAGCACCAAAATACAAGAAAGGAAAATAGTAGAAAAGGAAAATACAAGAAAGAAAATACTGATAAGGAAAGTACATAAAATTCATAACTGGAATAGATCATAAATTCTACTAAAATCTCTTTTTAATGGCATTACTACCACTATTGAAGTTGGCTTACACCCCCTTTCTCCTAAACTGGATTATCAAATTTCATGGAAGCTTTTGACATGTCAAGAGAAGTATTTGAATGAATTATAAGATTTTCTTGATGCTCTTCGTTTAAAACACCAGAGTAGTTTCATTCAAAGTTCCTATTTCTCAAACACAAAAGAAATATTGCAGCTCATGAGCTTGTGATTCATGCTTGTCACTTCAAACATTTGGAGATTTGGATTAAAGATCACAAATCATGGATGACCTCAATTGCCTGTAGGGATATTCGAACATTTTAGTTTACTTTTGTTTGCTTGTGTTTTCATTTCAATGCTAAAAAAAACAAAAAGTAAAATAAAATTTGAACCTAACAAAAATAAAATTAAATTGGGCGAAATAATCAACGGTGGGCATTTAGACAACGCATCGTTTTGAAAGAAGAAAAAGAGAGAAAAGAAATTAAAAAGAAACGCAGACAATTCTTACCAGGTATTTTCAAACATGCGGTGACGGGTGATCTTAACGCCGACTTAAAAGCAAAAATTAAAAAGAGGAAATAAAGGGAACTGTAAAAAGACAAAAAAGACCCTATGCGGTGCATTGCTATATAATGAAGCAAAATACAAAGAATGGCTTCTCCATCCTTCCACATCACTCTGCGAACCCTAGCCCTCAGATCTGAACGCCACCTCATTCCCACGGCCATGGCGAGCTTTGACGAAGCCCCTCCCGGCAATTCCAAAGCTGGAGAGAAGATCTTCAAGACCAAATGCGCTCAGTGCCACACTGTTGACAAGGGGGCTGGTCACAAGCAAGGTCTCTCTCTCTTTCTCTATTTTTGTTAGCATTTCTTATTCATTTCTCTGAATTTCTTGCGATTCGATATCATAGCCTAGAGATCTTTCCGTTTCTGTAAGTAATCTGAACGTATTCAATCGTCTTCGGGGATTGTGATGCTGATTTAATCTAGGGCTTAACCGATCTCATCGTTCTCTCTCTCTCTTTTCCCCAACGGACTCTAGGTAGCTAATAGTTGGTATCGGCCTAATGATAACTTTCCGCGGATTCCTTGTTCTCGTGTGAGAAGGAACCCCCTCCCCCCCTCTCCTAAAGGCATACGTTATTGTTCTTTCCTTTTTTTTTTTGGAAATTTTATTTGATCAAAGGATTTCTTAAAAATAGTTACGAATATATGCTATTATAGATGTAATTACAAATGTATCATATTTTTTTAACATAAAAAATTAAAACTTGTTAATCATGCATTAACTTGGTAATGAAGAGGCCATATGTTTTTGTTTGATGTGATAGGCATTTGTCAACGTGAATTGTGAATGAGGTTAACAGATAAATGTACATTAATCTGTGGTTTTTGGGTGTATATTTGCTATTTTTAGCTGCTATTTTTGTACTATTTTACCTAGGATGGGCAGGATTAGCAGTTCTCATATTTAATTTGATACTAAGACGAGCGTCTTAACTTGGAATCTTGCAGGTCCCAATTTGAATGGGCTATTTGGACGTCAATCTGGTACAACTCCTGGATACTCTTACTCTGCTGCCAACAAGAATATGGCTGTGATATGGGAAGAAAAGACGTTGTATGATTACTTGCTTAACCCCAAGAAGGTATATACTCTCTGTTCCTTAACAGTTGAGAACTTATGGTATTTGATCTGAAGTTATTTTACTCGCTTGCGTTCTTCTCCAGGTGTTTTAATTGTGAATTAAGTGATATTAATTGTGAATGCACACCTAGTAGGCATTGTCATGTTATATAATTACAATAAGTAGCCTTGTTATTCATAATACTTCTCCAACTGAACAAAAACTGGTGAAATATTTTGGGCACCTCGACCGACACATTCACCTTTTACCATATTTCCCGCTAGACCCAGATTTTTTTTTTCTTTTAACATTTCAAGTCGCCTTACATCAAAAAAATAAAAAAATAAAACCCGGTTAAGTGGGGCTCTTTATCTACTTTAATAGCCAGAAGTTTGGAAGAATGGTCTACCACTTGTATTACAATCCCCCCTTCCCTTGGAGTTAATCTAGATGTTAATAGTTTATTTTTTAGCTCATTAAGTTCCACAATTCTTCTCAATTGCTTCATAAGTCTCCTTTAGTGGAAATCTCTTACCTTAATATCCTACTACTTCTTTAGTCTTCTATGCTTTTGAAAACGCACTGCTATCAAAATAATCTAATGGTGAATGTGGCATTTGGGCATTAGTTGTGGGTCCTCCCTTGATCTCTTGAATTATATTTGCGGCTGTGAGGAGGGTTTAGCCTGAGCCTGTACTTGGGGCTTCCTTTAAAGGGAAATCCTCGTAAACCCTCAAGTTTCAATCGCTTTGGTCTGTGGGAAATTGGGTTTTTTTCGTCCACTCTCCTTTCATGGACATAACTAGGAAGGAAGTTTGGTAAATTCCTCTCTTCTTTTTAGCTTGGCATGAATGATATTCACAGCTTTCAAAGAAAGTGAAATTTTCTCGGAACTCCTGAGTGGATGTATTAACACTCACATCATCATTAGAAAAGATGTCATTAGAGCTGTGTTTCAGAACTCGAAGATTCCACCTCTGGAAAGCGCCTACACCTAATGGCTTAAGCCGCTGTTCCCATTTTCTCGCTGACCCATCATGCAAAAGGTGCGCCTTTAGAGTGAGTGCGCTTTACTAAGAGAATCTCAAGTAAAGGCTTGCCGCTCCTTCGATTGATTGTTCGCATCGGATCTCAGGTTCTCTATTGCACTCCCTAAATAGGGTTCTTTTCACCTTTCCCTCACGGTACTGTACGCTATCAGTCATTGAGGAATACTTAGGCTTAGAGGGTGGTCCCCCTTTCTCGCGTAAAAGCGATCAGAATTCGAACACGCTGTTGGTGTCCATGTGTATAAAGAACACAGTCCCCAGATAATCTCTTGTTGGAAATTTGTGGCCCCTTTTGACACTACAAACTCTTTTTCTTTATTCCTTGAAGGTCGTCCTTTTAAAAGTGTGAAGGTTTTATGGTTTTAATGTGATGGTTTCTTTCTTGCCTTTATGGCTCAAAAGGCAAGTAACAAACTGTTGTTTATAACTACATTGTTTGTACCCTATCTTCCTACTGTTATTCCTTCATCATCTGTCCATAGAAACTTCCCAAATGTCACATTCTGTAAGGTACAATTATTTTACTGATGCAAGCATAGCTCAAATGATATGTAATTTGTGTTAGTGATCTAGGGGTCTGATATTTGAATCTCCATCCTCTATTAATACTAAAAAAAACTTTCATTGACACATCCTCATATTTGGGATCTCTACTAGCTCTTAATCCTTATGATTACTATGGTTTTGATGAATTCAAAGTTATTTTTAATTTTTGAGCATGATGAGAAAAATGTTCTCGAAGCGGACTTGTTATATGAATTTGTTGGATATATTTTACCAACGATTAGTTTTTCTTCCAAAGATATTTATTTGTACAAGAAAGTATTCTAACAAAAATCTGGATGTGTTTGATGATACAGTACATTCCTGGAACGAAGATGGTTTTTCCAGGGCTGAAGAAACCGCAGGAACGTGCCGATCTTATTGCTTATCTGAAGGAATCGACTGCTTAAATGAGATACATGTGGTGCATCCGCCAATCTAGAATTTTTTGAGACTCTTTTCCCCTCGTTAAATAAGAACACTGAGGAAAATTAGATGAAAATTTGGGGAGGTAACATACGAAGTTATTGTGTCGGAAAGACTTGTCTTGTGAAAACCACAAGAATTCCTCTTTTCATTAATTTCTTAATTTGCAGAGTTAATCCATTTGTAGCTTACATATCATTGTTGTGTGAACATAACTGCTACAATTTTTTGGCCAAGCCGGTTATGGCAATTTATTTTTCATAATAAATACCTCAATCGTTAAAGCTTACCTATTTATCTATGTTTATTGACCATATAAATTTCATTACTGAAGATCCAAGATAAATTTATGTGGTGTTTTGTCCGTATTTTTCAAATATGGTCGTAGCATCTTGTTAGTATGCGTTTTATTTTTTATTGTCTCCAAATTTTTGAAGATAGATCAACGTGGAACAACTTTTATGATAGCACCACTGTTTTTTAGTGTCCCCAGGTTTTAGATGACATTGAAATAGATACAAATGCTTCTTGTTGACATTTCCTCTCCTATTATTTATGTACTCTTAGCTTTTGAAATTTCAATGGGGGTGGAAAGACATTTTAAAAAACTATTGGGTATTTCGTCCCCTAGGTGGAGTTAATAAGTATGATGTTAATATGTTGGAGTTAGTAAATTTATATTTGGGGTGTAGAGTTGCAAGATAAAGTTCAACAAAGGTAAATTAAGAGGAAAAGATCGAATTACTCGATAATGTGTTTCTTGTAAATTTAAAAGATAGAAGAAAAAGATGAGAAAATGAAGTTACTATGTCGATAGAATAGCTAACTTTTATTTTTGAAATACTGGATTTTTTTTTTCGAATTTGTTGCTAAATCAATCGGTTGAAGGGGTTGCGATTTGCCCTTGATAGGTAACATTCTTGTGTCTCAAGGCAGAATTATTTCCTTCGTCCGCTGGTTTCTTATTTGTTTTGTCCAACCCATCAGATGATACCATTTCTAGTACAGAAATTAACTGGAAAACCAAATCTGTGAACACAAACGAAACAAAGGAAATTAAAGACAAATGGAGTCAAAATGACTATCTATGATAATGCTCTTCATTCACCGTATTAACTTTGACACGTACATTTATAGTATTATTGCATAAACAACGTGCAACACTAAATTTTGGTTTGATCAATAGATTGGAAATGGTGCCCTTTGGTATTGGCTTTCCCAGACTTTTAATTTCTTGAGAAGGTCGAACAAATAAACAAACTAAAGGATTACCTTGTGGGACATCAACCACTCGGGATAAGGGGAAAGAAGAACAAAAGAGATATTTCGTCTAGAACCTTTTTCACAAGCGAATGCAACAAACATGTAAAAGGTATGTATTCCCTGGGCTCTGTGTCAAGATTTCAGCCTCATAAATGAAGAGAGATACTTGTCTTAGATCAACAACTTGCTTACTTATCAGCTTTACTACCTCCAACAGTCAGATTTGACCAAATACATTTTAAGTTGATTGACGGAGTCTCCTTTGAGGCCAATACTAATCACCTGAGCTTCAAGGACTTCGACTTCCGTACATCTATGTATGTAGCGAATACCAGCAATACAAACCTTGGAAACTTGTCCTAAATGGTCTCGAATCACCTGACCTAGACTTTCAGCATGCATAGCAAGATTCTAGGCTGCATCCAAATTCGACTTCCAACAGCACCTCGGAGGGGGATGCCAACCGACGGGACCAGGAACATGTGTAGAAGCCAAAACCTCATCAACATCCTTACTAGCACCATCCGCCCAAATGTTGAGACCCTCATTCAAATGCTTCCCTAGACTTTTCACAATGGTTGAATCCAAAGATGAATTTCGGAATAACGAAAATAGGTGTTGGACTTTGAACTGCATAAGAAATCTCCTTATCCTAATAGAATTCTATTTCTTCTATAGAGAATAATAAGCCATCATTGTCTCAACATCATGCATGGACAAACTTCAAAGAACGAGGCTCTTGGTTTCATCTGTGCATCTTAGTACTGTCATTGTAAGAAGGCTAGTGAATCATAAAGCATCATATTTATTCATTGCTTATTCGGCAAAGTTTGATACGTGCAAAGTCGAAGCCAAACTGATAATTTAATGAAGAAAAACATGAAAACGAAGCAAACCGTGTTGACTGAATTGCCAAAACAGGCAGTTCAACGGTTTGATTCTCGGTTAGTGGATTGCCTGTGTGCGCGGGTCGGGTAGGGTTTACGTGCCTTTGTGTGTTTTTCTACTTTTTTTTCCTTCCTCATGTTACCCTGTCCTATTTATCTTTTCCATTTCTTTTTCCTTTTTTTTTTTTTTTTGGTAAATATCATTTTATATCCCTAAATTTTAGGATTGTATCAATTAAAGTCTTGAACTAGTAATTGAATAAGCTTTCGTAAGTACAACAATTTACACCTTCCAGTACATTTCGTTGGGAAAACCTCGTGTGGAACTTATTATTGAGTGAATTGAACTCCTAAATTTTTATAAACCAATCAATTTAAACATTTCATAATGATTACCTCATTCTTAAACTTGTGTAGAATTCTTTCGACTTTTACAAAATGGATGATTGGAGTAAATGTATAGATGATTTGCAAAAGAAACTATGACTAAAAGGTTAAATTGACTCATTAATGAAAGTAGGGGTTTAATTGACACAATTATTAATTTCACGCTAAATTTTTCTAAATAGAATATAATTAAGGGGTGTAAATTGTTATATTTATGAGAATTTTAGGTTTAAATTAATATAATCATTTAGGTCAAGGTTCAAATTCATATATGAGTAAAAATTGGTTTCTTTTTAGTAAATCCTTCTCCATTTTCCAAAAGTCAATCTTGACTCTTCTAGGGTCTATGCATGATTTGAAATCTAAACAGATAAATTTAGATTTGAAATCAACTAATCTAATTTTCTACACAAATAAGTGCCTCACCTGTGGATGATACTAAGGTGAATTGAATTGCTCTCCCACCACGCAACTATAGTAACTGGAATTACCAAACCACCTCATGCAACCCTATTAAGAACCTTATATCTAGAAGAGTTCAACATCCATCATTGTAAGATGTCAAATTTCTCATCATCTTTTATATAGAGTTTCAATAAGTAAACATCCACCTCCGTGTCTACATCAAAATAATCTTCATCGTCTTTCATGTTAGGATGTTGAAAGCAAAAAAGATTATTATAGAATCAATAGATTTAATGAGTCTATTTGACTCATTTGACTCTTTGATGCAGAAGATAATAAACTTGAATAGCAACCATTATTAGACTCTTAACACATTATACAAACAACTCCAATCTTTTACTTTTCTCACAATTTCCTATACCACATTATCTTCAAATAACTGAGATTGAATAATATATAAGGAACTTTATCTTGTGACAAGGATCTACAAAAAACCACCATATTATATAATATGTATTTCACTTTTTCACTATGCACCTAATACTATCATATGCCAATTGCATTTTCGTCATAACATCAATAGTGATTGAACCATAATCATCTAAAGAATATTTTCTTGTACAATTCTAAATTATTATAATTTCAACGAATACCATATTTGAAGTAATGTAAGAACTTAAAATAGTTAAGAACTTAATAAATATGCAGCCACCTCCAAATTTGGGTAATTTGATTTTGGTTGTCCTTTTCTATTTTCAAGAATGTTATGTCCTATTAATTCAATCTATTAAATGTCTTCTCAAAATTGAAATAATTGTATAAAGGACCCCTTTATAGGGACCCAAATGAAAAGTAGTCCAATTTTAAAAACAAACGAATTATAACCTTTTACTGATATTTTTTTTTTGTGAAATTATCACTTTTAACTTCTTTTTTTTTTAACAATCATTTTTTTTTTTGCGTTTTTTCTGCGTGTTTTCTTCTTTCTTCTTTCTTTTTTGTTCTTTTCCTATCGTCTTTTTGAGGTTTTTTTTTTCATTAATTACCTTTTCTTTTCTTGTTGGTTATGCGTCTGCGTCGCCTTCTTCCATTTTTTCTACATTCTTCTTCTTCTTCTTTCTTCTTTTCTTGTGCTTTTCTTCTTCTTTTTCTTCGTTCTCCAATTTTTTTTCCTTCTTTACTCTGCAGTTTTCTTATAAATTTTTAATTGTAGTTGTGTTTGAAGAAGAACAAGAGGAAGGAACGAGAAGCTAGAGTGAGAAGCGAGAGTGAGAAACTAGAGGAAGAAGCAAGAGGAAGAATCTGAACAATAGAAAAAAATCAAAGAAAAAACTTATAGTTGTATTTGATGAGGAACAAGAAAAAGGAGCGACAAACTAGAACAAAAAGCGAGAGGAAGGAGCAAGAAGTGAGAGGTAGGAGTGAAAAGCAAGAGGTAAAAGTGAGAAGCAAGAGAAAGAATCTAAAAAAAAGAAAACAATTGAAGAAAAAAAGTTGCAATTATGTCTAATGAGGAAGAAAAGGAAGAGCGAGAAACGAGTATTCGTTTGAACGTCAGACCCTTGCGTGCGGTCTAGGGACAATATGGTACTTTCACATGCAACTGAAGTAAGTAAAAGACCATTTTTCGAGCAAATTTAAATCTTAGACCAAATTTCATTTGGGGGCCTTCCATACAAAAACCCTCTCAAGATTTTCAGTAACCTCAAACATTAAATATGTAGATTTTCACCTACATATAAGACTTGCTAGATATATTCTCCTATACAATGTGCTTCTTAAATTGTCAGACCCCCTCCCTTGTCTTAACCCAAGACTTAGAAGAGAGCATGAGACATACTAGTACCACTCTAAGACAATATTTTAATTTAACATTTCCCCTTTTATCTATTAAGAGCCTTAACATGTTTACAATAACCATCTAAATTTCATACATGTAGCTAAATTTTCCTATACTTTTCTATTACATGATCAGAGCTATGCCTTGAGAAATTACCAAGTCCTGGTGTTTTGGTGGTTGTAGACTCCTCTTTAAACGCTCCGCTTTGCAACCTGGGGGGGAGGAAGAATAGAAGAAAACATTTGGAAAAGTGTGAGCTAATAAGCCCAGTGAGTGGTGCTTTTTAAAATAACAGTAGCTTTAATCACAAAACATATTTTTGGGAAGTCAACCACATAATCACATGTTATGCTTGGCATGTTCACATCATGTATATATTAACGATCGTAACAACTTTTCATGGAAACTTTCCTATATCCCGTTTTCCCGCCAATGTGCACATTGACAACTATTTCCCGCTAGTCATGCTTAGGTATCTTGACTATATTTTTCGCCGGTCGTCACCGACTATCTTTTCCTGCCTACCGAAGCCGACTATATTTTCCTGCCAAGTACCACTTTTAAGCATGCTAACTATGTATTTCGAGTATAATCTTAGTTTCCATAGTAATTACACAGACAATATTATGGCACGTAACATAACATTATAATCACGCATCTTGTACATACCTATGCATTTATTCATATAGCAATGCATAAATCTTAATAACCACTCATCGTAAGCAAGATTTTCTACTAAAACTACTTTGAGAGTATCTTCCTGAGATTTTCTTCATATCAATGAAAATTCCTCAATTAATACTTGTTATATCAATAAATAATGCTAAAGTAGTCAAAATACCTTTATATATTAAAAGTAACAACTTACCCTACTCAAAACTCAGCCAAAATCTCAAAATCAGCCCCTTTAGAGGTTATTTTAACCGTGTGAGCGTAAGAAGTCTGGCAGCAGCTGGGCGTTCAGCCGTGTGCAGAGAATGTGCATGCTGCATCGCACGGTGGGCTGCAACGTTGGGCTGGCGTACGTGGTCGACGCGGTGGTGCGAGGTGCGCTGCTTTGTGATGGATGGACGCAACGTTGGTTAGGCGCAAGGCACGCGCTGCGTGATGGATGCATTGGCTGGCTGCGCGTATGCGTCCGTACTAGCTTCAAAGTTTCATCAATGCAACTTCAACTCCTTCGGACCCTAATTATTTTGGCAGCCTCAATACTCAAACTTAATATTCTAAATAAGCTCCCGACACTGAGATTTTGGTGATGGCATAAATGAATTGTTCTCGCCCAACTCCTCTATTTATAGCCATCCCAAGCTCACCCCTTTGTGACAACTCAACCCACATTGTCCCTTTTTAAGGCTACCAACGCTAAGCCTATTCTAGCAATGCCATGAGTTGTTTTTACCATAATTTTCCAGCCAAATTTCTTATTTTGCATGCACCCTCTTTCCTCCACCTCCTGCTTAGAGTGATAAGACTATTTTTGCATGTAACCTCCTTCTTCCACCTTCTACTTAGAGTGATAGGACTACTTTGTATGAACCTCCTTCCACCACCTCACTCACTTAATATTTAAAGATTTTTATCTATATAATTTGGTATGCTTATGGACGCATCTCTTGAATATTGCCATCTCCTCTTGGGGTTCTTTTCCCATCGATCAGCCTTCCTTTTGTCCATCCGCCCATACATCTATTAACCAACGCATAGGGTGGCTATAACCATCGCATGACATCGATGCATAGCCTTTGCCATGGATGCATGCCTTCGGCCAACGGCGCATACTTCCTTTGTTGCAAACCCCTTCGCCGCACGCCTTGGTTTGCATCGATGCCTAAGCGCTTGGCCACATTGAATTACCATTGCTGCATCATAGACCTATGCCATCAACGCATGCGCGTGTGGCATAGGCGCTGGCCATCGCTCGCAGGGCTCGCTCGGCCGCATGGGCGCAACGTTCGACAGGGCGTTCGATGCACGGCTGCTCGGTAGTGCACTTCGACACATAGGTTGGATGTATGGCCGCTCTGCCGAGCATTTCGATGCATAAGCTGAGTACTTGGGCTCGACACATGGGCAGGGGCACTTGGCATGGCCGCTCGACGCATGCCTCCAGCGCATGCCTTGCCCGAGTCCTTGCCTACCCTTGCATCCACATGCCTTGTGCATGTCCTTGCGTTAGCTGCTCGCGCGTGCAAGCCCACAGCCACTGCTCACGCCTTCTTGCATCCAAAGATTATGGACGCATCTCTTGAATATTGCCATCTCCTCTTGGGGTTTTTTTCCCATCGATCAGCCTTCCTTTTGTCCATGTGCCCATACATCTATTAATTAACACATAGGGTGGCTATAACCATTTCATGACATCGACGCATAGCCTTTTCCATGGACGCATGCCTTCGACCAACGGTGCATACTTCCTTTGCCGCAAACTCCTTCGTCGTACGCCTTGGTTTGCATCGATGCCTAAGCGCTTAGCCGCATTGAATTACCATTGCCGCATCATAGACGTATGCCATCGACGAATGCGCATGTGGCATAGGCGCTGGCCATCGCTCGCAGGGCTCGCTTGGCCGCATGGGCACTTGACAGGGCGTTTGATGCACGACCGCTCGGTAGTGCACTTCGACATATAGGTTTGATGCATGGCCGCTCTGCAGGGCGTATCGACACATAGGCTGAGTACTTGGGCTCAACACATGGGCAGGGGCGCTTGGCATGGCCACTCGACACATGCCTCCAGCGCATGCCTTGCCCGTGTCCTTGCTTACCCTTGCGTCCGCATGCCTTGTGCATGTCCTTGCGTTAGCTACTCGCGCATGCAAACCCACAACCACTGCCCATGCCTTCTTGCATCCAAAGATTAGTGCAACATGAAGCCAGCCTCCCACGCACTCTTAGGCCTTGCGTTCAATGTGCTTAGGCCCTCCACATGCGTTGGCCGTATTCCCAAACACTTGCCACCTTTTGATCCTTTTTATTTTTACATAACTTAATACTAATACTTTCACCATTTCATCTTGCCTCAATGTATACTCTTTTTAGTGATATTTCTTTATTACTTAGGATTTTTCCTTCTCCAAACAACCTTCCACCTTAGATTTAGTGTTACGGTCTTACATAAATAATTTAGCATATTGGATATGAAAAGATCTAACAAATCTAACAACATTTTAAATTTGAGCCACTTGCATACACAATTTCGATCAATCATTCATAATCCAACTAAGAATATGTGTACAATATCTAACATAGTCTTGAACTACAAAATGTCTTCTAATGGTTGGTTTTTAGTGGCATATATAGGTAAAATATCATTAGCCTTTGTAATTCGAGAAAGGAATGGTTGCCTTGATTGTTGAAAGTAGGGGCTTTTCCCTAGGGGTATTATTGTAATTGTCTTCTACCCTAAGGCTCTCTACTGTCTATTTATTCACTATATTCTCTTGTATCCAGCGTATCAATTAAAAATAATAAGAAAAAGGTCTGTATCGTGGTTTTTCTCCCTATTCTAGGGTTTCCACGTAAACTATGTGTTGGTCTCTCTTTTCTTATATTTCATCATGGTATCAAAGCATGGCGATGAAACCCTAGTCGTCATTGACGAGAACCAACCACAGACATCTTCTACAGACGAAGCTCCAATCATGGACATGAAAGCTGTTATCCAAGAAGCTGTAAAAGAATACCTCCAATCTGCCCTACCGCAACTTTTTCCAGCCACCATAGCCATCGTCCAGCTGCCGCAGGAAGTGCCGTCGAAGGATAGAACCCTGCGATCGGGCTGCAAAAACCTTCGCTCGCACCGACCGTTCCTTTCTCTAGCCACGACCACTTCGGGAGCCAAACCAAAGAGAGGAGCCGATCAGACCACACGAGTCGTCGGCCGTTCCTTTCTCTGCCCAACTGCGACCACTTTGGGAGCCGAATCGAGGAGAGGAGTCGGTCGCTTCTGCCTCTGTCCAACCACGATTTTCCTAGCCGCAGATCCGGACTGGCGACCCGACGCTGCCGCCATCTTTTCAAGCATCGTAATCTCTGCCGCCACAACCTCTCCAAGCACCGCAGCCCCAGATCGTGTTCTCTCTGGCCGACACCCTGATTCCAGCATACCTAACTGGTTCCTCTCACAACCAGTTGTCGGTCAAAGGTTTTTTTCCAGCCGCACCAAATCATGGTGGTTTGGCCCAATACCCTGACGATGTTCGACGCAGATTGGCCTATCTTCAAATGGAGATTTCAGATTTGGAAATGACCCTTGGCCCAAACCCTCAATCAGTCACCACAGAGAACCCGATAAATTCGTTCTCTATTTTGCCTAGTACAAGTTATTTAACTGGCCCAATGGGAAATACTGCAGGATTTCTGGTAGGAGAAAAACTGAATGGGGAGAATTATTTTTCCTGGTCCTAGTCGATCAGAATGGCCCTTGAAGAAAGGCACAAATTCGGGTATCTGACAGGAGAAATTCCGAAACCTATCCCAAGCGATCCTCAAGAAAGAATATGAAAAGGAGAGGATTCTCTATTACGTTCTGTCCTCATCAATAATATGGAGCCATAGATTGGCCGACCCTTACTGTATGCAGCAAC
Source organism: Benincasa hispida (assembly GCF_009727055.1). NCBI lineage: Eukaryota > Viridiplantae > Streptophyta > Magnoliopsida > Cucurbitales > Cucurbitaceae > Benincasa > Benincasa hispida. The sequence continues at coordinate 240,061 of NC_052355.1, forward strand.
TGCTAGAGATATCTGGGAGGCATCCAGGCATCTGTACTCAAAGCGACAGAACGCATCTCAACTGTACACATTACACAAACAGGTCCATGAGTGCAAGCAAGGGACCATAGATATTACTTCCTACTTTAATAAATTATCAGTGTATTGGCAAGATATGGACCTTTGCCGAGAAATTGTCTGGAATTGTGCACAAGATGGGGCCCAGTACTTGAAACTTGAAGAGGCAGATCGGGTGTATGTGTTTTTGGCTGGATTGAACCCAAAATTTAACAATGTTTAGAGTCGCATATTGGGTAAACGATCTACTCCTTCTCTCAGAGAAGTTTGTTCAGAGGTTCGACTGGAAGAGAATCGATCACATGCTATGAACAATCCTGTGGTTGTTTCTACTGATGCATCAGCCTTTGTTACGAAGGCTTCTAGTGCCGACTGTGATAAAAAGCCGACACCTGTCTGTGAGCATTGCAAGAAGCCATGGCATACGAAGGACCAATGTTGGAAGTTGCACGGCAGGCCCCTGAACAGTAGGCGATCAAAAATCACTGATCTCTGTTGCTGCACTTGTAAGTGACTCGGTTAATGAGAATACACCGCATCAGCCCTCAGCCGATAATAAGACCAATTTGAGTGTTGTCGGGGTGAATGCCATTGCACAATCAGGTACATTTCCATCTTTTGGCCTTATTAGTATTAATGGCAAAAAACCCTAGATTGTAGATTCAGGGGCCACAGATCATCTCACTAGCTCTTCAGAATTATTTGTTTCATACTGTCCGAGTGTAGGAAATGAATGTATTGGAATTGCAGATGGGTCCTTTGCCCCGGTTGCTGGGAAAGAAAATACCTCTCCTTTTGATTGTTTAGTACTACGTGATACACTTCATGTGTCAAAAATTTCATATAATCCTTTTATCGGTCAGTAAAATTACAAGAGATATGAATTGTAAGGCCATTTTCTCACCAGATTCTGTTGTGTTTCAGGATCAAAAGTCGAGGATGACGATTGGCACTGCCCTGCACGATGACTTCCTTTCTAACGATGAGTTCTACTTCCTTTCTGACGATGCTTCTTCTAGGGAGGATCATAGAACTGGTTTTATGTCTTTAAATTTTTCTACATCCGAAAATGACTTTATGTTATGGCATTATCGTTTAGGACATCCATACTTTCAATATATGAAATATTTGTTTCCGCATTTATTCTGCAATATTAATATAGCGTCTTTAAATTGTAATGTATGTATTCGTGCCAAACAAAGTCGTATTACTTTTCGTTCTTAACCTTATAAGCCGTCCAGTCCTTTCTTCCTCATTCATAGTGACGTCTGGGGACCCTCACCTACTACTACCTTCACTGGTAAACGTTGGTTCGTCACCTTCATAGACAACCACACATGCCTCACTTGGGTTTTCTTACTTGCTGATAAGTCTGAGGTGTCTTCTATCTTTCAACAATTTTATACCATGGTTGAAACACAGTTCCATGCAAAGATTGAAATTTTGAGGAGTGATAATGGACGAGAGTTCTTTAACACCTCTTTCTGTGACTTTCTTGTATCTAAGGGGATTGTCCACCAGAGCTCGTGTGTTTATACTCCCCAACAAATGGAGTAGCCGAGCGTAAAAATCGTCATCTGGTGGAAGTTGCCCGGTCCTTAATGTTGTCTGCCACTCTTCCATCCTATCTATATGGAGATGCCATTCTTACTGTGGCTCACCTCATTAATCGCATGCCCTCTCGTGTCCTTGACTTTTATAATCCCTTAGACCTATTCAAAGAATCCTATCTGACTACTCACCTAATTTCTGATGTACCCCTCCATGTCTTCGGTCGTGTCGCGTTTGTCCACTCCCATGGCCCAAATTGCACAAAATTCACCCCTCGGGCTCATAAATGTATTTTTTTGGCTACCCTCTCCACCAATGTAGGTATAAATGCTATCATCTGTCCTCTCATAAGTATTTTGTCTCCATGGACATTACTTTCATTGAAGATCAACCCTTCTTCCTCGTTAGTCATTTTCAGGGGGAGAGCTTGAGTGAAGAGCCTAACTGGTCCTTCTATGACATCCCTTTATGGGAATCTGCCACGATTCCTTCTCCTAGATCTGAAAAAGCCTGTCCTGTCCTCCCTACCAACCAGATTCCATGGATAACCTACTATAGGAAGAATCTTAGAAAGGAAGAGATGCCATCTAATAAACAGTTGGCTCCGGTCCATGAATCAGACCCTACATCTGGTCCAGGTACGTGTATCCCTGAAACTAATGATGTTGATATATGTATGGAGACTGACAAGTGCAGGGAAGATAAGGATGAAGGAGGTGACAATACTGAAAATGTGACAGATGAGGAGACAACTAAGAATGATAGCAGTAAAGGAAAAATGCTAGTTTTTTATAAGGAAGTGGAAGATACTATTGAAATCCTTGATATACAGATGACCGGTCATGCTGAGAAACCTAGAGAGTTGGAAAAACATGATGCCTCTCTCGATCTTCCAATAGCACCGAGGAAAGGTACTCGTTCATGTGCGAAATACTCTATGCACAACTACATGACATATAGCAATCTGTCTCCCGAATTTAAAGCTTTCATTACCAGCTTGGACACTGTAACGGTAAAAATGGAATGTTATGTTGTGTTATCGCTTATGCACACTACTGATGAAAGAATGAATCATACAAGCTCATGTCCCCGACAACGACACCATAAACTTGTAACGATAAAATTTAATTCCTTGTTATGCATGCACTGTGATGATAGATAATGTGTTGTATATGTGCTCGAGTGCTTTTGCGATAAAGCGAATTTCTACGCGATACTACGTCTAAGTATAGGCATTGTTAATTATATGTTCGTAGTATGCGATGTAGTAGTGCTTGTCACAAGTTTCCTTGCGTTGAAACCAAGTATAATTTCAACGCAAGTTTCTCAGAATAATCCGAGGTCAAACACAGGGATTGTTTTCGTTTATGCGTTACTTATGTGATACATGCAACCGGTTTTTACAATGAATAAAGAATATGGGTTTATGTAGAAATGTAAATTGCGGTGAAAGTAAAATTGCGTTAATAAAATAAATCCTAAACTAATATGATACACAACACAAGATACATGATACACGATACTGAGGTCGAGAACTGACTGTGAAGTTGTACAAAGATTCGATATATGCAATGGCAAGTCTTTATGAATGAAGCAGAAAGAGAAAGAATAATTAGTAAAAACATCGCAAGTTTGTCAATTGCGTTAAATATGCAACTAAGGTTCTGCTTTCCCTTGACGTACACCTCTCGGTGATCGGCCGCGTTCCCATATCTATATGGGGAAACAGGGATGAACGTGATGAACGCAAGGTTGTTTCCATCAAAGGAAATACTTCTCACTTTAGTTAATGCATTCTTCCAACCTTCTCTCGATAGACGGAATAACATCTTCACTTCTACTCTCACAGGTGAAGATGTCGTCGAGTATGCTTTAGCTAAACTTAATTATTTCCTTAACACAAATTAACTATTACTTCCTTAACACAAATTAACTTACTCGCTTAATTCTTTCTATTTACCTATGGGATTAAGAATACATCATGAAGAAAATGGATTATGGATGTACGAAAAGAGACAGAGAGATGACAATGGAAATTATCATAACATTTAATACTAAGATTAAGCGTTTGATACATGGTGTGAATGAGAGAGTAAAGAAGGTGAATCAGATGATGAAATAGAGATTAGAAACAAATACAGAAGAAGTGTCAATGTCTTGACACAGATACTGAATGGAGGTTGTGCTTGTCGGCGTGTGGAAGTAATGGAGAGGAAAGCTTCCCTCTCAGGCTTGCTTTCTTGGTAGAATTGACCTTCGCACAGAGCTTCAGCTACGGGAATTGGAAGGGTTCTCTGCTCGGAGACTCACCTCTCGGCCTTGTCTCGTGGTTCGCTCAGATCTACTCTGTAAGTCGCTTCAGACCAGTCTCTCTCTCAGAATCAGTATATCCACGTCTCTATGTATTCATGTATATCTTTCAGTGAATTTGGAGAAGCTATTTATAGGTGAGGCTTGGCTCTTTGAATGTGTGGTCCCCACTGTATGGTTATGGTAGTTCCTGAAATGGCGAAGTGAATATTTCTTCTGTTACGCAATCAATTCGTAAAAAATACACAACTGAAAGCTGTACATTTGTCAGAATCCTCTGCAAATGTGTTGCTCTTTACATCTTCGATCTATCGCCACATGCGGTGTTATTTTTTATTACCGCATTGGTGGAAATTGCGTTGATCGCTAGAGCTCTTGATCGATTGTCGCATGCCCTGTCATTGTGTTGATCATTTCTTCGTTCTTGATTGATGGACGTAATGTGACGTAGATGCGTTGTTCATTCCATGAACGCATGCGGTGACTGATTTCCTACAAATCAGAAACTGAAACATTCTATTCTACCATCGCAATGGTGTTAGTGGGTATATTGACGACATTTTATAATTTTTGCATTTCTTAGTCAATTTCTATACTATCGACGCAACTTTTCTTTCTTTGAGCCGTAATATCTAAATAAAATAGTATAAATAACTTGTATTTCTACAAGTTATCACACCCCCAAATTTAGATATATGCTTGTCTTCAAGCATATCTTCAACTAAGGCAATATCGCTCAATTCCTATCCTTACTTTGCGTTGATTGGTTGCTTCGAATGCTCCACCTAGGCAACATTACTTAACAACACAATTTCTTTCTATCCTCGATAATTCATAAACATGCCCTACTTTATTCTTTTATACAACAAATCTCTACTCAAAAATTCCTTTCTTGTTTTAAAAAGAATGTTTACCTCTTTATGTAAAAACAACTTGGTGCGTCTGTATGCGGTGGCCTAGTTTGTGTCATTTTATTAGAGACTGTTGATCGTGGTTACACCCTTCGTTTTGGCTTGTTCCCACGGGTGTCATGCGAACATCCAACTACGGTTGTGTGCCAATCTCAACTTCAACTCTTGATTTTCAGCTAAGTTTAACTTTTGCTGGTCAGAGGAGTTGTCTCTTATATTCTTTTATTTTTCTCTCATTTTTTTTCTTTTCATATTGCGTCGTTTTTGGAAACTCACCTTCGTTTTGGCTTGCTCCCACGGGTGTCATACGAACATCCAACCATGAGCAGGTTCTTTTCATGACTTAACTCTTATCAGGTTGGGATTTTGATTTTTCCTTGCGCTGACATTAGAGTTTGTATGAATTTTTTTTTTTATGATGAACGTATTTTTCTAATGACCGCATTCACTTGATCGCATCTGCTCAGACCTTCCCCACCCCTAAATTTAGAGATGTGCAAGGTCCTCATTGCGTTGTTTTGGACAGAATAGACAAAACACTTAGTCAAAATTTTGAAAAGAAGGTTTGAGCAGAGTCTTGAAGGATAAAAGGTAAAACAGTGCTATTGCTACGAATTATCTAAGTGTTAGTAAGAAAATACAAAGGGTGGGAAATGTTGCTAAGGGTATGCATATAACTCATCATGGCAGCGCAATGAATAACGCAAAATATAATATAAAGAACATCGCAATAATTGACAAAGGATGATAAATAAGAGGCAAACGCATACGTAAAGAATTGTTACTCGGTTGTATAAAAATTAACCAAGTATACAAAGAATTACAAATAATGCAATATAAATTTGAGCATGTACAAAGAATCACGGAATAACTTTTATACATAGAAATAATGAATGAAATTAAAAATAAAACAATGACCGGAAAAGAATTTGTAGATTTATTGAGGAGGAGGTTCAGGAGGAGGATTTTGTGGAGGAATATGAGGAGCTTCTTCAAAGTGCAAATGTTGCTGTAAGTGCGGAGGCACCATGGGACCATGAAGATAGGCTGTCAAGAAGTTGAAGTACTCATGGTTGAGCTTTGCTACTTGTCTTTGGTTCAGGTGGATTGTATAGATATTGCGTTGAATGTTGATCAACACCTACCTTGTCATCGCAACACTGCATTGAAACTCTTCTTGTCGCTCGTGTACCTCTGTTATCCACCGATAGAAATAATCATGTTGATGAAAAAGAAGAGAACGCATATCAACAAGTTCAGCAGCTAGGGTGCCAATGGTGGGCTGCGCCTGCGATGTTTCACCATCAATGTTTTGGGGTTGGGCAAAAGTGCCTTCACCCAAATCACGTGGGTCATCAACATGCGGCGGTGGAGGGGAAAATTGTAGTGAAGATGAAGGGAAGGAGGGAGCTACTGGATATGCATTGGGTGAAGCAGAAGCGAGGAGAAGGTTAGAAAAAATTTGGGGAATGGGGAGAGGGGTTTTGTAGGAGGGCGAATCACCAAAGGTAAAGGTCCAAGGGTTCTTGATCTTGTGGTGATGGCTCTTAGACTTTTTCCTTTGTCAACCTTGCGCTGTTTCTTGGGTTTCGGCTGCTGCGGCGTATTTAAATCGATCATGGTCCTTTTAGGTGGAAGTTCGAGAAAATGTGGGGAATATTTGAGAAGCATTCCCAAAACCTTAACGTTGATGAGACCATGTACTTCCGGCATTGGTTCTTCTTCAATACCCACACCTAATGAGAGGCATAAGCTTGAGACTGTCCAAGGGAAGAAATACTAGCCTCTTATATGCCCCACAAAACCTCGAATCTGCCTTGCGATCAATTGGCCCACATCTATTGGAATGTCGCATGCGATGCAGTATGCGGCCACGACTCTATCCCTCGAAACTATTTTGTCATGAGAAGTCGGGATGAATCGTCGTTTCACCAAATATACCCAAAGCCGCACCTCCGGAAGCAGTTTATTAGATGCAAGGGTTCTAATGCCTTTTAAGGAGACCGACCACTAAGTGCCTGGTTGCGTTAATATCTTCAACGCATCTTCCATTTGTTGCTCTGTGGGATCATCAATGATTTTATTACCCGGCACCTCCGAGATGTCTTTCATTTGATATAACTCATTGATGTCCTTTGCGCTGAAAGGCACTACCTCTTCTTTCATGATCACCGCATCTTTGGTGCCATGAAGTCGTCCATTATAGAAAGCTCACACTACCATTGAGATTAAAATGGATGGGCACTGGCAGAATGTTTCCCATCCATGTTCTAATACAACACTTGTGATCAAATCGGGTAGTGGCGTTGGTGCAGGGAAGAACCCCATTTCCATCATCATGTCATTGTTCTCTTTCTTCTTTGATGGGCGTCCTTTGGCCAACGCAGGCTCACTGCTTTCCGCTATAACTTTGCCCTTTTCTTTTGTCAATGCAAGGCGAGATCTTTGTTTTTGTTTCCTTTCCCTTTCCTTGTGTTGTTCTTCCTTCTCCCACTCTGCAATTTATTTGCTTTTCTTTTCTCTTATGTGCTGAACATTTGCTTTGTGCTTCTTCTCCTTCTCTTCCTTCTTCTTCTTTTCTTCCTCATTTTCTTCTCTCATTTCTCTTTCGAATTGCTCTGAGGCCAGAAAAATGCATTGTTCTTCCTTAAGCCTTATTCTTTCCTCTTCTGCCGAGATTGCGTTGTTGCGGCACACTTCTTCATTATGTAATTTTCTTCTTAAATCACCTTCTGCGATGATTTGTTGTGCCCGCAACATCTTCTCTTGTTTTTCTTCCTCCTCTCTTCTTCTCTTCTCCTTCTCTTCTAATGCACTTTGTAAAAATTGTGGGTCAACTGTTTACCCTTGCGGCGCATTCTCCTTGCGACGTCGCATAAGGGGGGTGATGTCTGAATCTTCTCCATCATCAGTCACAACCGTTCTGATTTGCATTGTTTCCTCTTCAGGTTGTGCCGATTCTTTTTGTTGCGCTGACACCCCCTCATCCACGCTTGCGGTGGTGGATTCTCCATCGACTTCTGGGCTCTCAGCCCTCTTTCTCTTCTCTTCCTTCTTCTTCAGGCACTTCTCTTCTCGCCTGCGTTCCCTCCTCTCACTCATTTTTATTTCTTTCTTCTCCTTCCTTGGTCGGGCTTCTTCATCACCTTCCGCCCTCTTCTCCTTGTTGTTGTTCTTCTTCTTCTCCTCAGCCATTTCAGGCTGCTTCTTCGCCACTGCTTTCTCCAAAGCAACCCTGATGGGTCCCTCATAGGATTCTGTTTGAACAGTTTCCTTAGGATCCGAAACGGCCAGGGCGCTCCTTCTCGAAGCTTCCTCCATCTTCTCCTCTGAAGGTAGTGGCTTATTAACAACCCTCGCTTCGGGCAGCCTCCTTCCTTCTCCATGTTACTCAAAATACTCCCAAACACTTCTCTGTCATCTCTTCTTTTTCTCTCGCTTTCAGAAGACAGTGTTAGGAGTGAGGCACTCTCCGTGCTCTGCCCTCTCTAATGCGGAATGGTCCGGCTGCTACAAGCTTTCGCCAAGGTTTTCCGGCGATTCGTGGGATGGGTTTTGGTTGGGCGGCGAGACGGCGACTTGCTGCTAGGAATACCGCCTCTCTTGTAGTGATTTGGGCTGGTGAGGGTGATGAGGGTAAAGTGGATAAATGGATAGACTGATCGGCCATGGTTGTACTGAGTGAAAGAGCTGGGAAGGTTCTTAGGGTTTTAGGAAGAAAGTTCATAGTCTGGGTATGCAAAGGATCTGCTAGGGTTTCGTTTTCGCAAAAAGACTCAAATAGACGACCTAAGAAGGGGAAAGACGAAATTTATAGGTTGGGCCTTAATGGTCCCAATGCAAATTCTGTGGTGGCGGGCCTCGAAGTACTCAAAAAGCCTGTCGTCGTGCTCCTTACATTTATGAATTAGGAGAGAAGTACGTCCTTTCATCTGCTAAATCATCATTTCCTTGGAAGCCTAAATGATTGGACTATTCTATTTGCAAAAAGAATTTATCTTTGGTGTTTTATTCGGATGGGCATAAGGTTAAGAATCAACGCAATGCCTCCATAATGCAAATGCATCTTTGCAGAGGACGGGCAACAATGCATGCATCAGCGCAACACACCCCTCAACTCAACACATTTCTGGAGGACGGGTGCACGGTATTTCTACTGGCGCAACACTACCTCAACACTATGCATTTTCATTAAGGATGGGCGAAAAATAAATACGAGCGCAACACACCCCTCAGCGCAATGCAGTTGGGTAGGATAGACGCAAAGTGTATCTCGTCATCGCAAGATGCACCCATCATTGCAATGCATACCAGATGTTGATTATTATTATTATTTTTATTATTATTATTATTATTATTTTTATTATTTTCTTTTTTTCCTATAATTTTTCTTATGTAGGGTTATTTGAGCGAATAGCAAACACCTGTTTTTCGGGTTCTGATGGGCATTTTATAACTCTCGCATGCCCCTTTCCGCATTAAGATGCATATATAAAATTGTGCGGCCCACGTTTTTTTTCGGCGCATTGGACTACTCTAAAATTCTTGTGCGTGAAGAGGCGCACCTTGATTAAGTGCCATCAATCTGAAAAGGGAGGTCACCTCACGTGCCATCTGTGGCGACCAAAAGTTTTCATTTGAGTCATCCACAGGTAATATGGTATTAACTCATTTCTACTTCTCTCGGAAAGCCTTCTTTCTTCGTACTGTCGTCCAACTTTCAGTTCATCTCCGTAATTATCGCGATGTGATGATCAAGGATTTGACCTTGGCTTCTAATATAGGTCTTATCCATAGAATCTTCCCACTGTCGGAGGCAATCACAACGGCTTGCGTTGATCTGTTCAGGTCATTATGAAAAGCACGTTACATCATGAACGCAATGGGTATCCCGAATATGCAAACAATTCTTCCTAACCTTCTGAATCGCACCAAGCGGTGTTCTCAGAGTCTCGTTATCATTTGCTTTGAAGTTTAACACATCCTTTCATTTTTTTTTGCATTGACCTACTGAAGGGAAGAAACTTCTGTCATGAACCGTTCACCAACTGGTTCCCATGAGGTTATTTCGTTGCTCCATGAATGAGCTCACTCCTTTCGCCTCATCCTCAAGATTTGTTCATTATGGTGCAAAGAGGTTTATGGGATAAGATCTAATATCCTTCTAGGGTGAGCACCAGAGCGATGGTGAGAAGGTTACGTTGCACTTTTTCTCGATCACAAAGCTTGGTAAGTTTTTAATTGGGTCATCCTCGTGTGCACTCACCTTGTAGGACCCACAAATTGCCCCTGTTTTGTATCAAATTTGGAGCATGATCGACTTTATCTCGTAACGTGCGTTCTCCCAA
>NC_052355.1:250832-254254 GCF_009727055.1 Benincasa hispida
ACTATTGGACGTGAAATTCCAGGCGAGAAGTCATAGAGATTGGGTGTCGCATAATTCCTCATAGGGATATTGCGGTCAGCAGCAAGAAAAATGGGGTCTTGTGCTGGTCGGTTTACCCCTTGATTTCCTTCAGGTATCTCGTTATTATTGTCAGCCATATTGACTCTTCTTCGCCTTGCTCTGTTCTGGTGTGCCCTTGCGCAAAAAGTACGCTCGATCTCTGGGTCAGCTTCGAATTTTGGATCAGTTCCAGTACTCATAAATCGTCAGCCTATTCTTCGCGTTAAACAGACAATACAAAGAGATCTGTTCTGTAAAATACCACAAAAGTATTCAACACTAACCATTACCAATCCCTGGCAACGGCGCCATAAACTTGTAATGGTAAAAATGGAATGTTATGTTGTGTTATCGCTTATGCACACTACTGATGAAAGAATGAATCATATAAGCTCATGTCCCCAGCAACGGCGCCATAAACTTGTAACGATAAAATTTAATTCCTTGATATGTATGCACTGTGATGATAGATAATGTGTTGTATATGTGCTCAAGTGCTTTTACGATAAAGCGAATTTCTATGCGATACTACGTCTAAGTATATGCGTTGTTAATTATATGTTCGTAGTATGCGATGTAGTAGTGCTTCTCACAAGTTTCCTTGCGCTGAAACCAAGTATAATTTCAATGTAAGTTTCTCAGAATAATCGGAGGTCGAACACAGGGATTGTTTTCGTTAATGTGTTACTTATGTGATACATGCGATCGGTTTTTACAATGAATAAAGAATGTGGGTTTATGCAGAAATGTAAATTACGGTGAAAGTAAAATTGCGTTAATAAAATAAATCCTAAACTAATATGATACACGACACAAGATACATGATACACGATACTGAGGTCGAGAACTGACTTTGAAGTTGTACAAAGATTCGATGTATGCAATGGAAAGTCTTTATGAATGAAGCAGAAAGAGAAAGAATAATTAGTAAAAACATCGCAAGTTTTTCGATTGCGTTAAAGATGCAACTAAGGTTTCGCTTTCCCTTGACGTACACCTCTAGGTGATCGGCCGCGTTCCCATATCTCTATGGTGAAACAGGGATGAACGTGATGAACACAAGGTTGTTTCCATCTCTGGAAATACTTCTCGCTTTAGTTAACGCATTCTTCCAACCTTCTCTCAATAGGCGGAATAACATCTTCACTTCTACTCTCACAGGTGAAGATGTCGTTGAGCATGCTTTAGCTAAACTTAATTATTTCCTTAACACAAATTAACTTACTCGCTTAATTCTTTCTTTTTACCTATGGGATTAAGAATACATCATAGAGAAAATGGATTATGGATGTATGGAAAGAGACAGAGAGATGACAATGGAAATTATCATAACATTGAATACTAAGATTAAGCGTTTGATACATGGTGTGAATGAGAGAGTAAAGAAGGTGAATACAAATGATGAAATAGAGATTAGAAACAAATACAGAAGGAGTGTCAACATCTTGACACAGATTCTGAACGGAGGTTGTGCTTGCCGGTGTGTGGAAGTAATGGAGAGGAAAGCTTCCCTCTCAAGCTTACTTTCCTGGTAGAATTGACCTTCGCACAGAGCTTCAGCTATGGGAATTAGAAGGATTCTCTGCTTGGAGACTCACCTCTCGGCCTTGTCTCGTGGTTCGCCCGGATCTACTCTGTAAGTCACTTCAGACTAGTCTCTCTCTCAAAATTAGTATATGCACGTCTCTATGTATTCATGTATATCTTTCAGTGAATTTGCAGAAGCTATTTATAGGTGAGGCTTGGCTCTTTGAATGCGTGCTCCCCACTGTATGGTTATGGTAGTTCCTGAAATGGTGGAGTGAATATTCCTTCTATTATGCAATCAATCCGTCAGAAATGCACACCTGAAAGCTGTACATTTGTCAGAATCTTCCGCAAAGGCGTTGCTCTTTACATTTTCAATCTATCGCCGCATATGATGTTATTTTTTATTACCACATGCGGTGAAAATTGCGTTGATCACTAGAGCTCTTGATCGATTGTTGCATGCGCCGTCATTGCGTTGATCATTTCTTCGTTCTTGATTATGGGCGCAATGCGACGTAGATGCGTTGTTCATTTTGTCTTTGGGCCATGAACGCATGCGGTGATTGATTTCCTAAAAAACAGAAATTGAAACATTCTATTCTACTATCGCAATGGTATTAGTGGGAGTATTGACGACGTTTTATAATTTTCGCATTTCTTAGCCAATGTCTATATTATCGACGCAACTTTTCTTTCTTTTAGCCGCAATATCTAAATAAAACTGTATAAATGACTTGTATTTCTCCAAGTTATCAGACACTATCATGGTCCCAAGTAGTATTCGTAAGCAATGGAGAGTACTGAATGGAAAACGGCTGTTATGAAAGAAATGAGGGCTCTTGAGAAAAATAGAATGTGGGAACAGGTGCCTTTACCTAAAGGGCACAAGACAGTTGGATGCAAATGGGTGTTCACCGTGAAATACAAATCAGATAGGACAATTGACCAATATAAGGCCAGACTGGTTGCTAAAGGTTTCACCCAGACCTACAGAGTTGATTACTCTGAAACATTTTCTCCCATGGCCAAACTCAACATTATTCGGGTTTTGTTGTCGATTGTTGTAAACAAAGATTGGCCACTTCACCAGTTAGATGTTAAAAATGCATTCCTGAATGGAGAACTTGAAGAGGAAGTCTATATGAGCCCTCCTCCTGGATTTGAGAGTTAGTTCAAGCACAGGGTTTGCAGACTGAGAAAGTCATTATATGGACTAAAACAGTCTCCAAGGGCTTGGTTTGATAGGTTCACCACATTTGTTAAAGCACAGGGATATAAACAAGGGCATTCAGATCATACACTGTTTACGAAAAGGTCCGACTCTGGGAAGATTGCAGTCCTCATAGTGTATGTTGATGATAATGTTCTGTCTGGCGGTGATGAGGGTGAAATTACAAGGCTCAAAACAAGAATGGCCAGAGAATTTGAGATTAAAGACCTTGACAAGTTGAGATACTTCCTTGGAATGGAAGTAGCTCGATCAAGAGAAGGTATTTCAGTATCGCAACGGAAATATACACTGGACTTACTCAAAGAAACAAGCATGACTGGGTGTAAACCCACTGACACACCCGGGGAGTATAATACAAAACTTGGTGTTATAGACAACAAAGTTCCTGTTAACAAGGAAAATTATTAGAGGTTGGTTGGAAAGCTGATCTACCTGTCCCATACAAGACTAGATATTTCATATGCAGTAAGCGTGGTAAGCCAGTTTATGCAAGCTCCCTATGAGGAGCATATGACTGCAGTTGAGCGTATTCTTCGGTACTTGAAGGGGACTCCTGGTAAGGGACTGGTGTTCAGAAAGTCTGAAAAAAGGACTATTGAAG
>NC_052355.1:255099-261917 GCF_009727055.1 Benincasa hispida
CTTATATTTCATCATTGATAAACCTCCTATATCATTCACTCTTTACATATCTTATGATAACTTATCAATTATAATCATTTCAACACGAAGTCTCCTAACAATTCTGTACATTAGAAATAGCATACTCAAGTGACGTATATGTTGTATTATCTCCTACACCTTCATTATTCTCAAACACTAACTTTTGTTGAGATGCATATTTTATTTTTGCAAGGGAACTCTTCTTACAATAACTCTCAACAAGCAATTTCATTGTCCATATCTCGTTCCTCATTATATGGAACACATCTAGTGTCACAATAGTTAAATTTGACTTGAGGGTTTATCTTCAGTATGATTAAGTAATTTAGTAAAGTGATCTCGTATCATAGAAGTTCATTTTCTCTTTCTTTCATCATTAGGTAATTTAGTTGACACTTATCACATACTCAGTACTAGATCCAACTTAGAGATGTTTGGACCAAGGTGTAGCAAATTTGGTTGGAAGCACGAGTTCAAATACATCAGGGCCAAAATTGAAGTATTTGATGCATTAGTCAAGGAAAGATTACAAATTCATATCAGTTCATATTTAAATATTTGTTTAGTCGATATATATAGTCATGGACATCATATTTGATGCATTAGACAGGTCATGCTAATTGACATCATATTCACCATTATACATAAGACCAATAGCTTCTTATCTATCTTGATGGAGTTTATGGTGAGTTATTGCTGCACCTTTTGAGAAGTGAATAACCTACCCTATCCTACTACCACTATTTTTATGGGAACAAGATTGTTATCGACCTGACCCCTTCTTGGCCATCATACACCTTTATATAAATCTAAGTTATGTTGTCCATTTCAATTAAAATTTTACTCTGAGAAATTTGTAAAATATACAAAAAAAAAAAAAAAAAAAAAAAAAAAAAAAAAAAAAAAAAAAAAAAAAAAAAAAAAAAAAAAAAAAAAAAAAAAAAAAACTCAATCTTATCATTTATGAAAACAAATCTTTAAAAGTAAATATTACTTTGGTCTCTATACTCTTGGTTTTGATTCATTTTAGTTTATATACTTTCAAAAGGTTCATTTTGATCCTTATATTTTCGAATTTGATTCATTTTGATTCTTGTACTTTTAAAAAATAATAATTCTCATCCATTCATTTTCATTTTCATTTAATTTCTAAGGGATCAAAATGGTCAAATATAGAGACTAAAATAATATTTAAACTGAGAAAAAAAATAATTTAAAGGTTGTATATAAAAGCACTGAGAAAAAGATAAACAGCTAACCATAAACTCATACTTCAAAAGTCCGAGTTTAACAATTTTACACCTTAAATACGTACCTGGTAAATCTAAGGTAAACAACTTTGTATCCACACTTCTTAACTTCAAACTATACAACTTTATACCTCAAAGTCACATCTAATAACTCAAACTAAATTTAGGCCTAATAACTCTACTTCTTGCCCCAAATGAATATTCTAAAGAAATCAAGTAAAAATTATAAAGAAATACAATCCATGCCCACAAGTACTTCAAATGATGAATTATTCAAAATTTGTACAATGCGGTTAACGGTTTTATACCGTTAAATGCATACGAGGAAGAAGATTATTAATTCACGATAGATCAAGGGTTTAAAGGGAGAGTCACTGTATAATGTTCCCTTTAAAGTCCGTGATGGGCTAACTTATTCACAACCCACCATCCATAACAAACAATTATAACATAAACTTAACCTGGGTTCTTCTGTTCTTATAAACTTAGATTACACGTAATGTATAATGGAAAAGCTACTGATTTCCTGTTATGGGACCATCCCGACCTCGCTTGAAATCATCCCAACCCCTTACCCATTGTTGCCCAGGTGGTGTTCGTGTCTCAGGTGAGGCGAGTTGGTTGAGATTGTTCATGACCTTCTCTTGCACACTAATAAATACCTACAATGATGCATACTCTAATTATAAAAACACATTTACTCGAATGATAAAAGGGAAACATTAATTAATGTTACGCTTGGATGCTCACAGGATTTGTTTTCACAGCTTCGGGGGGTTGCTCCTGGCCAGTTAACCATTTCCATAAATCTGGATTTTCCTGAAAAACAGAAGAACTATTGAGTCTTTGTTGCATGTTTATTATTTTTCATTTTTATGAGATCGTTGTATGTTAGGTCTTGGGAAGGATTTCTTTATATTCCAACAAAGCAAATGAACTCAAAACATTATTATGGGGACTGCTCTAAAAGTTCTTCCTCTTAACCTAATGGGGACTGACTGCTCCTTCCCAAGACCAACCCTCTTAAAAGCTATTTCTAAAACTTCCACTTCTTTTCATAGTTACAATAATATTGAGGAACTTCAAGAATGATCCATTAATCTGCGAGGACATCTCCCACTAAATCTCATGTTTCAGTGAAAAACACAGGCTATAGGGAAACAAGAGAAAAAACAAAAAATGAGAACATTCTTTAGTTTTTCATTCTAGATGAGCATAACCAGCATATTGCGTAAAACTGTACGCATATCTAAATAACCTTAACCAATGGATTTAACAATCTACCATCACACACATCTATGTTTTTCCCTTTATGAAAGCCAACTTTCATTATGAATGTTAGAGAAAAAAGAAGCTTGCAAACAATAAGCATCATCCAAAAAGGAGTCCTGAAAATCATTTACAGTAACTTAAAAAGAAAAACCCAAGTTTTGGTAACAGAAGGTAGAGAAAAATGTCAAAACAAAATATAAATGGAGAGCCTAAAACGAGGGGTAAATATGTGTCGAATACCAAATATTCTCACACAAGCTATTTCCACCAAAAAAAAAAAAAAAAAAACCATGGATTAAAACCAACTAAGGCTAGACCACAAAGCATAGAAAATCACTCCAAATATGGGTAGAAGACCAAATTACCAGGTCGAGAACATTAATTAAAGCTTGAATACCATCTGCATCTAAGGAATTGATGTGATCCTCAACCCATTTCCCAAGTACCAAATCCAATTCCAAAAACCCTCGTTGTTTGCTCCGGTACAGCAACCTGTTAAGTCCAACAACCAAAAAGAAAACTTGTCAATCAAAACAAATGCCGACAATGGAGAGAGAGAGTGGAAGGGATGTGAAAGATAATAAACAAAATAAAGCAAGAACGAACCTGTTGAATAAATGCCTCTTGCTATCTTCATTTGAGAGATCAATGTGAGGATTTGTACTTGTCGAAGACCAACAGAAACGAAAGAAACAACCATGGTGATTCTGATTGTGATTTGTTAGTTGGCTTTGTAGATTCTCCAACCCAATAAAAGCACTAGGCAAAAGGGGCATCAATTTGCTTCTCAAAATGGTGGGGGAGGCTTTCAAGTATAGAACTTGATGAGCTTTGTTTAGAGCCCTTATGAAAGTCGCCATACGCGTTTTTAATATGATAATACTGGATTGAAACAAGTTAGTAAAAAAAGAATAATATTTAAAGGGTAATTGCTCCCTATAAATACCATTAATATAAACTAATGCATAAGACAACTTGACTCATGTGCAATACTACACACAACAATAGTATGCTTAACCTGGGCATGTTTCACTAGTTAATATACTTGTACAAATCATGAGAAACATAGAATCATAGAAAAATAACATAGTTGAACATATTTTGCAAAGTATCAAATATCACGAGACAACAATATATAAAAGCAACACAAAAAAACAAAAAAAAAACACAACTCAAAAACAATTTGATAGCCTATGATTAAAGTCACTTCTAATCAAGAACACAATTTTAATAGTAACAACTGTTTTTATTGAGAAACAAAACAAAAATTACCACTATAGAATGGGGTTCCAACTAAGTAAAATATTGCCCATAGAATAACTACAAAAAAAATTGAAGCCAAAAACGAAATATGAAGCATCACCAAAGACCAAACATCATTAGGGCCCCCTCCACACCTATAAAAACTCAGTTATTTCCCTCCCCCAAAGATTCCATAATAGAGCACACTGTGACAGTACTAATTAGGGGTATATGGGTAAGATTAGTAGGATATTAGTAAGGGGCATTATGAGTTATTAATTAGTGGCGTCTTGGTTATAAATAACAGAAGTTGGGCACCATAGGGAGGGGGTCATTTTGGTGAGAGCTTCTTATGGGACTTTGGGAGAGAGATAGCCCTCTCGAAAGGTTATTATATTGTAATTTCTTTACAGATATTGAACTACATTATATATCTATCTCAATGTTCTTTGTGTTTATCAAGTATTCTGACTAGGTGGTATCTTAAGAAACAGAGTATTATATTTATCAAAAGAGAAGAGAACATCCTAAGGGCAGGGGGGAAGATGGATCCCCTCACCCACAAAACTATATAAGAACCCTTCAATTATTAATAAGCATAAGAAGGCTGTGGTTACAAAAATATTTGGTGTAATTTGTGCACTAACAGACACTCCCACAAACCCCAAAAAGTGACCTTTCTCCCTGAATGGTTGATGGAGGAGGAACTCCTCAATCGAGTCCCTGACATCTTTCTAACAAGCTAATACAAAACCAAACTCTTGAAAGAAGCAACTACACAAACCTTACGAACCCACAACTTCAAAGCATGTGATATGGCCAAGTTTTCAAATGTCGATATCGACGAAAATGTCGATGTCTCAATTTTAAGCAAATGTCAATGGAAATATCGATAAACGGATGTCGATGGATATTTCGTAAAAAATTATAAAAACAAAAAATTCAAAATGTTGTCTTCATCCACATTAACTCCACACAATGTTGATTTTTCCCGATTAACCTTTTGGTCAGAACACCATTCAAACACCTCTATGACTTCTGTGAGGGCATTCAACATATCATCATCATAGTTACAGAATAACAGCGTGCCATTGACAAATTGAAGAATAGATACATGAACTTTGTCTTCACCGACTATAAAACCTTAAAAAATCCCTTTAGTATGAATGAGCAAACAAGTGCACTTAAAACCTCACTGATCAAGAGGAATAAGAAAGGAGAAAAAGTTGAAGCATGAATCCTTCCACGAGGCCTACCATTGATGGAAACTTAGAATTTTAGGTTTCTAATACAACCATTAATCCATTTTATCCGCTTAGGCCTTTGAGAATTAAGCACATCCTTTAAGAAACCCCAATCAACTTGATCAAACTTTTTCTCAAGTTTGATAATCCACTTAGAGTTAAAGCCTTTGATAAAATTAGCCCTTCAAGTTTTTGGTTTGGATAAAAGACTCCTTTTCAAAATCAAAGTAGTTTTGGACCCATTAACTTTTATATGGTATGGATAAATAACATTTTATCCTTTACTACCTAGGGAGCATTTGGTTCACCAACTTGAGTTAGGTTGAGTTGATAAAAATTACCAACTCAACCTAATTCTCCCTCCCTCTAATGTAAAAGAACACATGAGTAACGTGACCCACACATGATTTACGTGTCATGCTCTGCCACCATACATGATTCACGTGTCAAGCTCTACGCTACCAACCATACATGATTTACACATGATGCACTGTGTCACAATCGCTCTTTCGGAAGCTTCTCTTAGCGATTGTGCGGCACTTGTTCCCGCTCACGAACAAGCCAGCCAACTCGATTACGGACTGCCGATGGCACACCGAGTGCCTCTTGCAACCTCCACCCCCGTTTTAGGGAAAACGGTTGAGAAAAGGTTTTCGTAAGAAGATTGTGAGTGTGAATAAAGAAAGAAAGAATTGTAGTAGACTAGAAAGCAATAAGCAACAACAACGGCTTTATAGAGTACTACTCGGGTATGAGGAAATGATGGTTAGTCTTATCCCCATATAGTGCATTCTGAACAAAAAGCCAACTGCGCCCTTGCATAATGCAAAAGGGCGAGTGGTCACTTACAATGAAAATGTAAAGAAAGCAAGCTAACTAAACTAATACAATATAGGACATGAAAAATAGCTAGAAGGGGTTGGATTGGGATGCGGCCATGGGCAACAGGCCCTGGACAAGCATGACCGTTACATTCTCCCCCACTTAATTGGTTGACGTCCCCGTCAACCGACCTTGTTCAAAACCTGCGATGGCCGGAGCTGCATTCTTCAAGTCTTCGCCCGCTCCCAACTGATCTCTCATCGGGAGATCCTTCCATTTCACCAAGAACTCTGTCAGTTCTCGTCTGGGTCTTCCACTACGGCGCGTACGTTTACCAAGATTTGGCAACTTCTCTCAGCAAAAACTCTTCATCGTGACTGATGGGCGCCTTAACAAGTTCCGCTGTCCATCCTCGGGTTCGGATGATAGGCTTCAGGAGGTTCCACACGATGACAGAATGAATCTTCATCCATGAGGGTAACTGAACCCTATATAGGTTCTCCCGACCTTCTCAATTACCTCCACTGGACCTCATATTTCCTTACTAGCCGTTGGTCTCTCTGGCCTCGGAACTGAAACTGTCCCGTCGTAGCTTGATCAGGACCTTGTCTCCAGCTTGAAACTCAAGGGCCCTCTGCTTCTTACCAGCCCATTTCTTCACTCTCCTTGATGCTCTTTCTAGGTAGGCGCGAGCTATCTCAGGGGTTTGCTCCACTCTTAGTGAAGTTAGTGTCTGAAGACTTTTGCCTGCATAAGGGTGTCCACCAAAGTGTGCCTGATGGCTGTCCTGTCGCACACTTCGAGGGCCGCCTTTCCGATCGCGGAACTCTGCTGGATATTGAAGCTAAGCTGAGCCATACCTAACAACTCGTCTGACTGTTTCGACGCCCAGCCAATTCGGGCGGGCCATCTGATATGTCTCCTGGCAGGCGGCTTTGCCCCTGGCAACAACTCGACCTCATGGTCA